>NW_004443954.1:18757123-18808411 GCF_000243295.1 Trichechus manatus latirostris | reverse complement strand
CCTTTACTTCTTTTTCTTGCCTTATTGCTCTAGCTAGGACTTCCAGCACAATGTTAAATAGGAGTGGTGATAAAGGGCATCCTTGTCTTGTTCCCCTTCTCAAGCGGAATGCTTTCAGCCTCTCTCCACTGAGAATGATGTTGGCTGTTGGTTTTGTATAGATGCCCTTTATAATGTTAAGGAATTTCCCTTCTATACCTATTTTATTGAGAGTTTTTATCAGGAATAGATGTTGGACTTTGTCAAATGCTTTTTCTGCATTAATTGGGATGATCTTGTGATTCTTTCATTTATGTGATGGATTACATTGATTGATTTTCTAATGTTTAACCATCCTTGCACAGCTGATATGAATCCCACTTGATTGTGGTGTATTATTATTTTTTTGTTATGATGCTGAATTCTATCAGCTAGAATTTTTTGAGAATTTTTCATTATATTCATGAGAGATATTGGTCTGTAATTTTCTTTTTTTTTGTGTTGTCTTCACCTGGTTTTGGTATCAGGATTATGCCAGCTTCAAACAATGAATTCAGAAGTATCCCTTCCTTTTCTATGTTCTGAAACAGTTTGAGTAGCGCTGGTGTAAGCTTTTCTCTGAATGTTTGGTAGAATTCTCCAGTGAAGCCATCTGGACCAGGACTTTTTTTGTTGCTATTGGGAGTTTTTTTTTTTAGTTACATTTTCAGTCTCTTCTCTTGTTATGAGTCTGTTCACATTTTCAACATCATTTTCTGTTAGTTTGGGTAGGTAGTGCGTTTCTAGAAATCTATCCATTTCCTCTAGGTTTTCAAATTTGTTGGAGTATAGTTTTTCAGAGTACTCTGTTATGATCCTTTCTATTTCAGTTGGGTCTGTTGTAATTTCCCCCGTTTCATTTCTTATCCGGGTTATTTGCATCTTCTCCTTTTTGGCCAGTGGTTTGTCGATTTTGTTGATTCTTTCAAAGAACCAACTTTTGGTTTTTTTGATTCTTTCTATTGTTTTTCTATTCTCTATTTCATTTATTTCTGCTCTGATCTTTATTACCTCCTTTCTTCTGGTGGCTGTGAGCTTCTTTTGCTGTTCTTTCTCTTTGTTTGTGCGGTGTAGCTAATGTTTTGATTTCGTCCCTTTCTTCTTTTTTGACATGTGCGTCTATTGCTATAAATTGACCTCTGAGCACTGCCTTTGCTGTGTCCCAAAGGTTTTGGTATGATATGTTTTCATTCTCGTTTGATTCTAGGAATGTTTTTAGTCCATCTTTGATTTCTTCTATACCCAGTGGTTTTTAAGCAGGGAGTTATTCAGTTTCCATATATTTGATTTCTTTTTTTTCCTTGCTCTTCCTGTTGTTAATTTCTACTTTGATTGTATTGTGATCAGAGAAGATACTTTGTGTTCATTCAGTATTTTGGATTTTGTTGAGGGTTGCTTTGTGGCCTAAGATGTGGTCTGTTCTGGAGAACGTTCCATGTGCATCGAAAAAGAATGTGTACTTTGCAGCTGTTGGGTGGAGTGCTCTATATATGTCTATATATGAGGTCAAGTTGGCTGATTGTGGCCTTTTGATCTTCTGTACCTTTGTTGAGTTTCTTTCTAGATGTTCTGTCCTTTAACGAGAGTGGTGTGTTGAAGTCTCCTACTGTTATTGTGGAACTGTCAGTTTCTCTTTTCAGTGCTGTTAGAGTTTGTTTTATGTATTTTGGAGCCCTGTCATTGGGTGCATAGATATTTATTATGGTTGTATCTTCATGATTGATTGCCCTTTAATCAGCATACAGTGCCCTTCTTTGTCTTTTATGGTGGATTTTCTTTTAAAGTCTGTTTTATCTGAGATTAGTATTGCCACTCCTGCTCATTTTTGGTTGCTGTTTGCTTGATATATTTTTTTGCATCCTTTGATTTTTAATAAATTTATGACTTTGTTTGTAAGGTGTGTCTCTTGTAGACAACATATTGATGGATGCTGTTTTTTTATCCATTCTGTCACTCTCTGTCTCTTTATGGGTGCATTTAGGCCATTTACATTCAGTGTAATTGTTGTTAGGTGTGAGTTTATTGCTGTCATTTTGTAGTGCTTTTTTTTTTTGTGGTGCTGACATTTTCTTTGTTCCTCTTGCTTTCCTGTGCTTAATTCCTTTTGTTTGTGAATTTTTTTTTTAATTTCTCTTGTTTTTGTAGATTTTGTATTTACTGAGACTTTATGTTTTTCTTCTTTATTGTGATGAGTAAGTTTGTTAACTTTCTTTGTGGTTACCTTGAAATTTACCCTTATCTTCTGAACTTTGAACCAGTCTTTTATTACTTGGCATCACATTTAGAAAGTTCTGTACTTACACTGTTTATTCCTTCTTTTATTGTCCTGATTTTGTTTTCATTTACAGATTTCCTATTGTAAATAGTTAATTTTGATTAATCCTTGAGAGTTCATTATCTAGGTTGGTATCTGGCTGATGTGGTCTTGCGTTCTAGATTCAGGCTGATTTCTGATGTTGTTTCTTCTCTAACTGAAGGACTTCCTTTAATAATTCTTGTAAGTTTTGTTTGGTTTTTACATATTTTACATATTTCTCTTTATCTGGAAATGTCCTAATTTCACCATCATATTTGAGTGAGAGTTTTGCAAGATATATTATTCTTGGTTGGCAATTTTTTTCTTTCAAGGTTTTATATATGTCATCCCATTGCCTTCTTGACTGCGTGGTTTCTGCTGAGTAATCAGAGCTTAGTCTTATTTTTTCTGCTCTGTATGTGACTTTTTGTTTTTGCCAACCTGCTCTCATGATTCTTTGTTTGTCTTTGGTTTTAGTGAGTGTGATTATGATATGCCTTGGTGATTTTCTTTTGGGGTCTATCCTATATGGGGTTCATTGAGCTTCTTGGATGGTGAGCTTTTCATCTTTCATGATATTGGGGAAGTTTTTGTCAGCAATTCTTCAGTGATGCTCTCTGTGTTGTCTGTTTTCTTCCCCCATCCTGAAATTCCAATCACTCACAAATTTTGCTCTTGATTTTAATCCCGTATCATTCTCAGGCTTTTTTCATTTTTCTTCTTTCTTTTCTCTGATTTTTCCTCAAACAAAGTGGTATCCAAGTATTATCTTCAATGTCTCTGTTCTTGTCTTCCATTGTTTCAAACCTCCTCCTCAGATCTTCTATGACACTGTCCATTTCTGAAATCTTGTTGTTTATCTTTTGGATTTCTAATTGCTGTTTTTGTAAGATTTCTAGTTTTGAATTTAGTTTGACATTTTGTTCCTGTATTATTTTCCTGAATTCTTCCATTGTTTTGTCTGTCTTTTCTATGATTTTGTCTGCCTTTCCATTATTTTGTCTAGTTTTTCCTCATTTTTGTCTGCTTTTTCCTTCATCTCCTGAGTAGTTCTGAATATTAGAGACTTTATTCCCTACCAGGTAGTTCCAGTGCCTTTTCTTCTACTGGAAGGTCATCTGGTGTTTTATTTTAGATGCTGACTGGAACCATCCTGTCCTATTTTTTAATATGTTTTGATATTGTTTGCTGTCTTTGGGACATTCGGTATTTATTTTCTTTGTTTATTGATTGTAGATTTGTCTGTTTTTGTCCTGCTTTTTTGTTTTATTTGGTTATGTCTGAGCAGACAGACTGGGCATTCTTTGTTGTTTGCTCGTCTGTGGGCACGATACTTCTCACCACCTTGTTCAATGGGCAAGGCCAGGTGCTCAGCTATGGTGCAGGAGAGCAGATCCTTAGGAAGGAGAGGGGCTTGGATGGATCATTTGTGGCACATACTGGGGCCAACAGGGTGGGGCTGGGTGGTCAATGCAGGGCAAGTCCTGGTAGGCCATCTCTGTGCTGCTCTGGACTGCAGTGCTCAGTGCATGGTACACATAGGCAGGTGGAAGGGGGGAGGTTGTGATATGTGAAGCTAAATGGATGTGGGAAAGAAGAGAAAGATGAGAGAGAAACAAGGGCCCCCCAAAAAAAGTGTTGAGGGAGCCTGTTTATGGAGTGGCACAGACCTGGAGAAGCTGTGTGCCAGTGGCTTTCTAGCCAGGTGGTGAGGCACAGTCCATCAAGAAGAGACAGATAGAGCACATGCAGCTAGGTGGGCAGGAGAAAGGAAAGGAAGGAAGGAAGAGAGAGATAAGAAACTTAGATTTAAAAAAAAAAAGGAGAGACAAGCACATGCCACTAGGTAGTCAGGAGAAAGGAATGGAAGAAATGTAGAGAAAGACAAGAAACCGAGGAAAAAAAAAAAAAAGATGCCCGGTGGTTGGGAGGGAGGGAGGTAAAGAGGGACAGGAAACTGATTTCTTAAAAAAGGAAAAAGGAAAAAAAATGCCCCAAGGGAGCCCACTGGAAGTAAGTCCCCAACTGAGCACCACTGCACTGCCCATCCAGAAGGAGTAGAGATGGCACATGGCACCAGGTGTTCAGAAGAAGCATAAGGAAGGAAGATAAAGAGAGACAAGAAACTGAGAAAAAAGAAGAAAGAAAGTGAAAAAAAATAACCCAAGGGAGCCCACTGATGTGGCGGTGCAGAGTGAGGAAGTGGTTCCCCAGCCAAGAGGTGATTCACAGCCTGTCAAGAAAGAGTGGAGATGGCACATGGAGCCAGGTGTTCAAGAGAAAGGAAGGGAAGGAGGTGAGAGAGAGAGAAGAAACCAAAAGAAGCCAAAAAAATGCAACAACAGGCACAATAAAAAGGCACTGAAGGAGCCAGCTGGTGTGGGTGGGTCAAATTCAAGCGGCAAAAAGCTGGCGCCTCCCCAACCAAGGGACCTCTGCCCACTGGGAAGCAGTGGAGGCCAAGCAGGGGGAAGAAGATGAGGGGTGGGAAAGCCTGTATCACTGGTTAGCGGGTGCTCTGTCTCCTGGTAGGAGCTCTGTGAAGCTGCTTTCCCATACTTCCTGTCCTCCAATCTCAGTGGCTGAAGACTCCAAGATGGCGAATCCATGCCGTGTTAGCTGATAGGGGACCTCCACTCTGTATCTCTCCTCGTTCTTTGTTCTCTGTCAGTTTCTTATTCCAGTCAGTGCTTGGTTGCATTCTTTATCTCTTCCCTTGATGCTTAGACATTTGCCTATGTTTTACTTAGTTTTCCAGGTCTTTGCTGTGGAGGGACAGCATGGTGCTTCTGTCCATAGCACCATGTTAGCTCCACTCCTGCCACCTCGCCAACTTGATGTGAAGGTTTCTCTGGAAGTGACACAGTCCAAAGACAACACCTGTTTCAGTGGAGGCTGCACTTCCATCACAAAAGTATGCCCCAAAGTCACTGAGTTTTATTTGCTTTAATCCTCTGTGCTGTTGTTGTTTTTAGCTACAGCAGAGTCTGATCTGACTCATGGAGATTCCACGCACAACTGAACAGAACACTGCCTGGTCCTGCGCTATTCCCGTGATCAGTTAACGCATGGAACTGTTGTGATCCATAGGATTTTCATTGGCTAATTTTTTGGAAGTAGGTCACCAGGCCTTTCTCCTCAGTCTGCCTTAGTCTGGAAGTGTCGCTGAAACCTGTTCAGCATCATAGTAACACACAAGCACCCACTTACAGATGGATGGTGGTTGAGCTTAAGGTGCATTGCCAAGAATTGAACCTGGGTCTCCTATATGGAAGGTGAGAATTCTACCACTGAATCACCAATGCCCCCTGCTTCTGTGCAGAACACTTCTAACTAAGCAGAGAAATCAAGCATGCCAGAGAATAGATTTGTAACATTCACAAATCTATAATTTTGTACAAAGGTGCATATTTTAGTCTTTGGATGCTTGCTGACATCTAAATGGATACAAAAACCCGTTGCCTTCGAGTCAATTCCAACTCATAGCGACCCTATAGGACAGAGTAGAGTTTCCAAGAAGCAGCTGGTGGATTCAAACTGCTGACCTTTTTGTTAGCAGCCGAGCTCTTAACCACTGCACCACCAGGGCTCCTCTAAATGAATGACTGGATATTTTTTCCCCTTTAGTCAAATATGGTACCGAAATGAGGTCAAAGCCTGTAGAAACATTCTCAGAAATCTAGATTCTGAAAATATTGACTCAGATCCAATAGTCAATTAAAAGAATGATAACTTCAAGAAATAAGCATGCAATTCTTGGTTTAAAGCTGTATGGTTTTAATCAAAAACTGACTCCAAAGGTTCTATTTTCGTGGGATCATGTGCGCTATTTCTCTGGAAAAAAGTTAATGTCTAACATAATCATACTTTATATGTTTGATAATTGTCTCCAACTCTCAATAAGTAACTATAATATTTATGTTCTTTTCTATGTCTTTGCACATATTTAATGTTTTAGTCAACTTTACTGAAGTATAATTAACATCTTTCTCCCACAGAGCCTCTGGTGGTTTTGAACTACCAACCTTTCAGTTAGTGATTGATCGCTTTAACCACTGTGCCACCAGGGCTCCTTATTGAAGTACATTAACATATAATAAAATACATATATGTTAAGGGTACATTTCAGTGAGTGTTGACAAATGTATGGATCTAAGTAACCAACGTCCCAATCAAGATATAAAAAATTTCCATCCTCCAGAAAATTCTTTCCTGCCCATCTTCAGTTACTCTCCCCTTACTCCAGTTACTCTAACTCATGCTCCAGACAATCACAGATCTGATTTTAATCTCTGTAGATTAGTTTTTGCCTGTTTCAGCACAGTACTTCATATAAATGGGATAATACTATAAGTTCGTTCTTGTTTTATTACAAAACAATAAATTAAATCCTGCCACCATCCCACCTTTGTTGTTGGAATGAGGATTTTGCATGACATGGAAGCTGTTGTACAGAGACATATTTGGTAATTCTTTCTTTCAGATTTGCTTCCTAAGAATCTAGTCCATTTGCTGCAAATGCCTAAATTGGAGGACATTGTCCACCAAATTTAGTATGCAACCAGAAGTTATTTATAGATTGCAAATCATCTGAAGACTTTTTTCTCCCTTCTTTTCCAAAATTTGATCAAAATTTCCACTGCTCTGACAGAAGAGATATTTATAGTGAGCCTCTGCAGTTCATCAAAATATGCAATAGTCCTGAGTTCTTTATTAAAGTTTAATAAGTTTTTAATCTGACTTACCCCCAAAAAACCATAAAAACACTCAAACCA
This sequence comes from Trichechus manatus latirostris, assembly GCF_000243295.1. Lineage (NCBI taxonomy): Eukaryota > Metazoa > Chordata > Mammalia > Sirenia > Trichechidae > Trichechus > Trichechus manatus. Next base: position 18,801,322 of record NW_004443954.1, on the reverse strand, counting down.
TTCCCCCACCTTTCTATTTATAATAATCCCTTATTTAAACTTTGAAACTTTTTCTCCCTGTGACTCATCTTATTAGCTATTTTTCTCACTTGCTTTTTTTTTTTTAATCAGTTACATCAGTGGAAACTTAATAATATGTTTCCCTTAAGATGGAAGATTCTGAGATTTACTCATCATCATCAATTCCACTGCACACCTCAGTGATTTGCCTACACATACAAATAAGGAGCAAGTTATGTTTGAAGAGGTCAGTGGGAAAAAAGAAAAAGATACTTATGACAGTGTAGATAGAGTCTCCCACCCTTGAAATGTTTTAAAGTTAGGGGGAAAAAGAAAAACACCAACAGCAATGTAAACATGACTGTCAACAGTACGATCAGAATCGTTCCCATATGGCTAATGTGTGTCAACAAAGCAATCTCTGTTTAAGCAACATAATGTGAAATTACCGAGGCTGCTGCCAAAGCCTGGCAGAACGCAATGCTTCCCACACTTTAGGAAAGAAAGAGGCCACCTGGACACATGAGGAGACAAATAGGAGCCCTGCCCCTGACCATCTGCCTGGGAGCCAAGACCACACCTGAGGCAGAAATATGAAACAAGTAGGTGACGGTCAATGCATTTCTGAGTTGTGTGTCAGTTAAGGGGCAGAGACAAGGAGCAGGTTAGAGAAGGCAAATGATTGTCATCGTTATTTTAATAATTGTCCATATTAGCACGGCGACATTATGCACAACAGAACAAAATGTTGCCCAGTACTGTGCCATCATCACAATCGCCAACATATTTGAGTCCATCGTTGCTGCTATTGTGCCAATCCATCTCACCGAGGGTCTCCCACACCCTCATTGGCTCTCAACTTCACCAATCGTGATGTCTTTTTCCAGCATTTGATCCTTCCTGATTACATGTCCAAAGCAAGTGAGTCAGACAATGTTCTGGTGTAATCCATAAAGTTTTACCGGCTGATTTTCAGAAGTAGATTGCCAGGTCTTTCTTCCTACTTTGTATTAGTCTGGAAGCACTGATGAAACCTGTCCACCATAGGTGACCATGCTGGTATTTGAAATACCGGTGGCATAGCTTCCAGCACCATATCAACACACAAGCCACCCCAGTATGGCATGGTGGTGGTATTATCATATACAAATTATCTATTCTAGGCACTATATAGGCAAAAATCCACAGCAGCTGTATTATTATAAAAGTAATGGACCAGCAACTAAGGCTTAGAAAAATGAACTGACTTGCCCTCGATCACTTGGCTAGTAGCTGGCTATATTGGGATTCAATTTATAGCACCTCTTCACCAAAATCAGTTACCCTTTGGGAATGCCTATCATCTACAATGCTGCAAAAGACCTCATTAAAGTGTTAAAAAGCAGAGACGTCACATTGAGGACTAAGGTGCATTTGACTCAAGCCAAAGTATTTTCAATTGCCTTATATGCATGTGAAAGCTGGACAATGAATAAGGAAGACCAAAGAAGAATTGATGCATTTGAATTACGGTGTTGACAAAGAATATTGAATATCTCATGGACTGCCAGAAGAACAAACAAATCTGTCTTGGAAGAAGTACAGCAAGAATGCTCCTTAGAAGCAAGGATGGCAAGACTTCACCTCACATACTGTGGATATGTTATCAAGAGGGACCAGTTCCTGGAGAAGGACATCATGTTTGGTAAAGTAGAGGGTTCGAAAAAAAGAGGAAGACCCTCAACAAGATGGATTGACACAACAGACTCAAACATAGCAATGATTGTGTGGATGGTGCGGAACCAGGCAGTGTTTCATTCTGTTGTCCATAGGGTCACTATGGGTCACAATCAACTTGATGACAACTAACAACAATAACAACATCATCTACAATCACAGCATTAGGTGTGTCACATACATTAAACCACTTACTGCTCACAATAGAAAATAAGATCAGAGTTTTAATTAAGAGGAAATGGAAGCTTGGGAGGTGAAAAAATGTTTGCAACACTGCTGGAAAATGTCAGAACAAGGATTTAAACCCATGTCTATATGGCGATGAGCTCAAGTTTTTAACAGAAGTAAGCTGTCTCCCATATGATATATGGTTCACTTTATCTGAAGAAATTGACTCTGTTATATAGAAGAATGCGGTTCAACTCTTAAAATGGAGGAAGAATGATTATCTTCCAGTCTTCAACTGCATCATACTCTGAATTTATAGACAATTTTCTCTTTAAGTTTGTGACTACATAATTTGAGTTTCACAAAGAAGGAAGATAGTAGACAGTCACTGGGACAGCTCTCTAGACTAGACTAGAAACTTCTGTTGCTACGAATGAAAAAGAAGGAAGTAGATATGGTGGCACGACTCGTTTAAGGAACTGTTTTTACCCAACAGACAGTAAGCTCCAATTATGAAAGTAGTTAAGGAAATAAAGTTTTTCCTTTCCAAAACATAGTCTTTAACTGTGACTTTTTTCAAAAGAAACAATAAGAAAAGGTCATTCTCTTTAGTTAACACAGTGATTATCTATTTTTAATACCCAGGGACAGATTATTTTGCAAAGTAAAATTTTTATTAAGCCAGTCACAATGACCACTTTATGAAATGATGAATTGGATTCAGAAAATATAGTAATTATATACAGAATTTCAGAAGACTTTAGCTAACAAGAAAGGTAACTCAAGAAATAGAATTTGAGCCTAGTAGCGTAAATCTAAGTCCCTTGATGACATTGCTTTCACCAAGAAAAAATAAAATTGTTAAATATACATACAATTTCCTTAATAATATCCAGTCTGCAGTGAGCTATGGAAAGAAAAGCAATTGGCCTACTGAGAATTTGCAGTTGTATTGCATTTCTCTGCATATGTTCAGAATCTTGGTCCTGAGCATGATCCATGTTCCCGTGTGATTTTCAGCAAGCCACCTTAGCTCGAGTTATCAGATACAGATGACAAATGGCTAAAAATATTTCTAAATAATGCTAAACCAGCAACAGCCCAGCTGAAGACCAGCTGACTCATCACATTTGGTAAATCTTGCCTAGGAATGCTGAAATTATCTAACCTTTGGATCAACTGTCTTGTAATGCTGCTTCATCAGAACTAAGGCTCTTGCCCAAAATAGGACAGAAAGACAGCTCTGAAGAAGTGCTAGAGAAGCTCAAGGGCACTCAGAGACATAGAAGGAGATGCTGAAATGAACTCGTTTGATTTGAATAATAGTTCTTCAGCATAGACTCTTAATTTTTTAAATTTTTCTTTTGTTCCATTGTTCTGAGCTAAATTACTCTCGTATGTTTTCATGAGAAATAAAGAAGAGAGAAAAGGTCACAGAATCGCAAGCATATCTTCTGAAACTTTTGGCCTTGTAAAAAGCGTTATCCCTACAACCAGCTCACTCCATCACTCCATAGAATAGTGCTATGAGAGAAGATTAGAACGGGGCCGTCTTTTACCATTACTCATCACATGCTGAGAGATGGGATGATACAGCTGATCATAAACAGACAACAAAAAAAGGATTAGAAAACATCAGGTCAGATCCGTGGTTGCACCAACTGACTAAGCAAAAAAACAGGATTGTGTCCAAATAAGCAAAGTGAAAGAGAGAGTAGTGACAGCTCTACTGAAAATTGAGGGAAAGGGAAAAGGAGGATGCAACTCCATCCCCTAATCATTTCTTTCAGCTCGTAGGTTGGATTTCATTCTCTATGTGGGCATTTCTTACAAGATCTCCACTCACTACCACTAATTATGACACCTGCAAGAGAGAAGCAACAGAATCTTCCACGTTATCAAACCACAAATCTGAAACTGTGTCATCAAAAGTGCTGAGCCATTAATATTTACTTTGGGTATTTCCCACAGTAATCTCTTGTAAATGTAGACACAACTTTACAAGAAAAACTGCTTATATAAACATCTTAAATCATCTGCAGATTCTTGATTGTTTTTAAATAAGTATTTGATCTCTTCTAGACCAATCTCTGGCCCTTCTGAGATTTAAAGATTATTAATTTAGTTTGAGTCAAGTCTAGTGTTCTCTCAGAGATTTTCTTTCTGACCTTATCCAAAGGACTGTATTGTTGTCTTATATTCCTCCTATTTTATTAATGATTAAATGAGTCCATTTTTTAAATTTTGCCTTTATTGTTGATATTATTATTTTCTATTTAAATTATAAGACTTTGTTCCATACACGAGACGACTAAATTTCAATTATTTTTTCTATTCAGCAACTAAAATGTTCGATTTAAATGAAAGAAATGTGATACTAGGCCCTGTGGATTCCTTCCATGTAAGACTAAATCTCTCATACTAGCAGTGTTCTCCTACATAATCTGACCTAAAAGATTTTTCTCATCTCCAGATCACTCCTGGGCATTAGTTGGCTTAGGCAATGATTTTCCTGTAGATGACAAACCCAAACTCACCTCTTCTTTAAAGCTGGAAAGAGCCTTAAATTAAGGAATAGCAGTAACTCCTGATTCTGTCTTACACTGTAGTGTGAGGTAAAGACTATAAATTCATGGACTGGTAATTTCAGCAACCATGAAAACCTGTGGATGCTGAAATTACCAGTCTATAAATCTATAGTCTTTGACTCACACTACAACATAAGTACAAAATTCCAGCATATTTGTCAAGAAAATGGATTTTTCTTTACCTAGAATGAGTTAGCAATTGGGGAACAAAATGTCACATTTACACATATAGAAGCCACAGATTCAATGTGTGTTTGAAAATAAAAGGAAAGTAATTTATAAGACCAGGTGCTTGTATTCCTCAATATTCCACAATCAGTAGCAATATCTTAGAGATAAAAAAAAGAAAAGAAAAAAAACCCACCTTGCTTGATATTGGTGACACAGAGTTGGCAGCTCAGCAGAGGGGAGAGTATGGACAAGCCCTGGTCTAGCTACACTGAGGCATGAATGCTAGAACCTTGGCCTTATTATTTATTAGCTGTGTGACCTTGAGTAAGCTACCTGAGCCTCAGCTTCTTCACCTATAAACTGTGAGTGGTTATTCCCATTTTATGGGTTTCTTTGAAGAATAAGTAAGATGATTCTCATAAAATTCTGGCACATGGTAGATGTTGGATAAATGTTCTTTCTCTTTCCTTCCACGTGAGCCAAACGTATTTACTATGAGCTAAAGTGAAATGAATAGAACATAACTATGTACAGACTGAAAACCTCATCTGCTGTCATTTTCCTTTCTCCTCCATCTGCCCTGGCCCCTTTGCTCTTCTCTCCACAGCAAGCTGCCCCACCTCAGGGACCTGGGCTGCCTCTTCCTCTTCCAGGGATGTGTTTCACCCCAGATATCCACATAGCTAACTCCCTCACCTCTACAGGCCTTGGCTAAAATGTCACCAACTCAGTGAGGCTTACCCCAGATGAAATTGTAACCTGCACCCTGATGCTCTGCTGTCTGACATCCCTGATCACTCTCACTCAGCTCTGGATTTCTCCCCATAGCACTTACCTTGTTCTAACTTCATTCATTCATTCACTGTTTACACTCTATTTATTATCAGTGTCCATGCCATATTGTTATACATGCTATGAGGGTAGAGATTTTGTCTGTTTTATTTATTGATGTATCCAAGTGCCTAGAACAGCACACAATAGGTGTTCAATAAATACATTTTCCTACTTTTGCACTTTATAGGAAAATTATGTAAAGCTATTGAAGATGAGGTTAAAACTAGATATCTCATTTTAACTGCTACATTCATGGATATTTTTTAAGTTTTAAAAGCTTTTTAGAGTTTTTAGAATAATTTCAGATTTACAGAAATAATACAGAGCTCCCAAATAGCATATATACTTCACCCAGCTCCCCCAATGCTAACACCTTGCATAACCACCACGCATTTGTCAAAGCTAAGAAATTAACGTTCAATAAATACTAAGACATCTATGAAGTTTATGGCCATGCTTTAGTGTCATTGACCCAGAATAGATAATGACATGAACAGAATGTCCTAAAAATATTTCACTTCCTCTCTGTTTTCTTTCATATTTTGTCATGTTCTAAATCTTTTCCGTGTGAATAAAATGTAAAATTACAGATGTGGGCTGGTAAATTCGCAAAAGACTTTCCCACCACAGATGTCTAGAAGACCCCAGAAAATCTCCAGTAGGAAAGCGTTTAAAACAATTCTAAAAATATCCTGCGACTGTCTACTAAATCAGCAGCTTAAAAGAAAAACATCTTCATTTGGAAATAGCTGAATAAACCACGCAGAGAACATATAACATTATTCTTAATGAGAAGCTTGTTTTGTCTCTAACATTTAAATGTTTACTCAGTGCCCTGGGAAATGGTTCTAGAATTCCAAGGTGTTGACAAATTGCTAAGGACTGCGCTAAATATCCTCATTAGATTGAACATAGATGAAGTAACTCACAAAGCAACTCCCATGCTTCACAGTTTGTTGGCCGGTGATCTGTGTATATACAACAGCTATAACTTTTCCCAGCCCATGGCAAAAGCAGCTGGGAAGAGGCACATGCACGATAGCATTTGATCTGTGACCAAATTAAGTGTGATGGTACAGCTGGGACTTTTGCAACTGCCAGAAATTCGGCATTTGCAGGAGCTGGGACTCCTCTTCCTGTGAACACTTAAGAACTTTGCTGCCATGCTTGGTTCTGGTCTACCCTACTGCTGTCCCTCTGTAATTCTCCATCTTGCATAGCCTCTAAAGTTGTTTCCATTCAACTCCACTCATTTCATTCACTAATTCAACCAACATTTAGATACCATTTGCCAAAGAAATTTACACGTTATTTCGCTTAATCCTCAAAACAACCCTAGGAAGCACCACTATTTCACTTAATAAATGAAGAAACTCAAGTTCAAATACCTTATGAAATTAGTCCATACGAATACTGCTAACAAGTGGCAAAGGCAGTATTCAAACTCAGATCTATTTGACATCGAATTCATTTTACTTTCTTTCTACAATGTTTTGCTGCATTTCAAGAAAAATTAAAGCTATCAAAGAGTTCACTTCTTTTCAAATGATTTCATGAAACCAAGTAAGTTTGAGAAAATGGTGTTTATTGGACTATGACTACCTCATGATTAAGTCTGAGCCAAATTAATGGATACTTGACATCATGAATTTGACATTATGCTGAAATAAAGGGGGGAGGGGGGAACAGTTGTAGCAAAAGAGAGACTTTTTGCCATTTCTTCAGTGAAGATGGGAAAAATTGGATGAGAAAATGGGCCCCGAATTTGAGAGCAACATTTGTAATATTAACATTTTGGAGCTATTTCCAACTTTGTCTTACTAAACATGGAAGGTAAAAGAGCTGATGTACGTTGTTATTGTTAGCGCTGTTGAGTTGATTCTAACTCATGGTGGCCCCATCTACACAGAGTAGAACTGCTCCATATGGTTTTCAAGGCTGTAACCTTTTGAAAGCAAATTACCAGGCTTGTCTTCCTAGGCACCTCTGGGTGGGTTCAAACCACCAACCTCTCATGTAGTGTTTGAGCACTTAACCATTTGTGCCACCAAAGGACTCCTGATGTTTATATAGTCATCACTTTATTATTTTTAAAAAATATGGCAATTTACACCAAAGTGAAATATCATACACTCAGAGGTTCCAGAAGGAAAGGTATTTGATGTCACTGAAAACAAACATATTCGGTTCAGAATTAAAAACAAAACAAAAACACTTAATGAAGTTTACCTTAAATGTTTGACCAAATCACTAGGCCTTTGGTTTAGCCTTTCAGTACATGGTGGACCAAGAGACGAAGTTTGATCAGTACTTCCAGACAGAAAGCTCTATTTTTAGAATCTATAGGAAGCTATAAGAAAAGGAATAAATAGCAATAATTCTTCATTTTCACTAGTGAAACAGCATGAAATCAAACTGGAGGACATCACCTTTTAGAGCGAAAATGTTAAGTCTTATATAAGAAAGAACAGACTGGTTATAAAGGCATGAATCATTGGAAGAAGTTCCTGAGTGATATTGGAATTTTAATCTCCATACACTTTTTAAATGACCATTTCACTCTCCATTTTCTTCTCTGTGGAGTGGGGATCATACTTGTTTCCCACATCTTTGTCAGACTTAAATGAGATGGAATTAGGCAACACAAATTAGAACATAGAATACATAGGAACCCAAGAAATTGCCTTTCCTTTCTTCCCATCAGGAAATCTTATATATTAATATTTTATATATACATATATGTGTGTGTATATACATATAAACCTGTTGCTGTTGAGTCATTTCTGACTCACAGCAACCGTATAGGACAGAGTAGAATTGCCCCAAGAGTTTCCAAGGTTGTAAATCTTTTACAGAAGCAAACTGCCACATCTTTCTCCCGCAGACCAGATGGTGGGTTCGAACTGCTGAACTTTCAGTCAGCAGCCGAGCACTTAACCATTGTGCCACCAGGTCTCACATCTCAGATAGATAGGTAGGTAAGTAGGTAGGTACGTAGGTAGACAGACCAACAGATAAACAGATATAGCTTGCTGAAAGTAAAGAGGACTGGAAGCACTTACTGATGAAGACCAAAGACTACAGCCTTCAGTATGGATTACACCTCAACATAAAGAAAACAAAAATCCTGACAACTGGACCAATAAGCAACATCATGATAAACAGAGAAAAGATTGAGGTTGTCAAGGATTTCATTTTACTTGGATCCACGGTCAACACCCATGGAAGCAGCAGTCAAGAAATCAAAGGACGTATTGCATCGGGCAGATCTGTTGCAAAAGACCTCTTTAAAGCATTCAAAAGCAAACATGTCACTTTGAGGACTAAGGTGCATCTGACCCAAGCCATGAGATTTTCAATCGCCTCATAGGCATGCGCAAGCTGGACAATGAATAAGGAAGACTGAAGAAGAATTGATGCATTTGAATTATGAAGTCGGCAAAGAATATATACATGGGTATTGATTGCATTGTCTCATTTAATCCTCAACAGATGAGAACATGAAGCTTAAAGAAGACAATAACTTAAAGTCACGCAACTAGTAATATATAGTACATGGATTATTTTGTCTGATGCCAAAGCCCATGCACTATTGCTTGCAAATGTGGGGGCAGTAGGATGGCCAAAACGATATTGACTGATTCATATTAACACATTCCTGGTATTATAAATGTGCCAGACCAATGTACTCAATTGTAAGGAGCTTCTTTAGGGATTATACTCTCTCCTTCTAGTGTTTCATAATCAGTCCTCTTATTGGTCATACACACATTATACTCTGTTGTGCTTATGATTATCAAATATCATTAATATGTTGTTTAATTTTACATTCCCGCAATCACATCCTTATTTAAAAAACCTTTTGTATATGTTAAGCTAGAAAGATAGCATTTGCACTACAATGAAATGTCAAAAATTATTATAAAACATTGTGCTTCATTGTATACCTATTAGCTGTGAATTATGCTTAAAAAATGTTTCCATCTCCCTCCTGTGGACACACAGTATAATGACACTTCCTGCCCTCTGTCGTTGGGTTAGGTCATAGGACTGATTGTGACCACTGAATTGAAGGCAGGGTGGCTTGTGTCATTTCAAGGCCAAGTACCTGTTTGCAGGACAAGATGCTCCAGTGCTATCCTTCATCTGCGATAATGACTGGCAATGTGTCCGTCTTAGCTGCTCTCTCAGCCCAGGTCTTGGAAAGAGGACGATGCAAAGCAAGTCCTCAGCCACCTGCAATGACATGTAGCATGAGTGAGAAATATTCCTTTGATTTTTTTCAACCACTAACATGAGAAGGCGGGTGTTAATACAGCATAATCTAACCTGTCCTGACTAATACATTATGCATATTCCTACTGGTAAGGTTCATCACAATCATTGCTATGCTTGAGTACATTTTTGAAGCCACTATGTATTTTAAGTGCCTTCCAACCTAGAAAGCTCATCTTGCAGCATTACATTGGACAGTATTCTGCTGTGATCCATAACGTTTTCACCGGCTAATATTTGGAAGTAGATCTTCAAGCTTTTCTTCCTAACCTGTTTTAGTGTGGAAGCTCTGCTGAAACCTGTCCACCACGGGTGACCTGAGGGCTCATACATAAAACAACTTCTCACTCTTTTGAAAACAGGAACCTTACTTATTTATCAAAACATTATTCCTACTTGGGACCTATCTCCCAAGTGTTGTTAGTTGCCATCGAGTCAAATCTAACTCATGGTGATCCCATGTGTGCAGTGTAGAACTGCTCCATAGGGTTTTCAAGGCTGTGACCTTTCAGAAGCAGATCACCAGTGTCTTGCACCTAGTCAGTGAGTTCGAATCACTGATTTTTCAGCTAGTAGTGAGCACTTAATGGTTTGCCAGGGGCCTTTTTCAGGAGAGCTCTGCCTAAAAGAGTCATCAGACCTAACCACTCAGATTTAAACGAGAAGAGAAACCAAATCATACTTTGCACATCCCTACTTCCGCTAAGGGAACTCTCACTCTCCCTGTCACCCAGGTTTCAAATCCTGGAACTGCCTCTGACTCCTTCCTCTTCTTCACAATTCACTGCCAACATGTTGCCAGGTTGTGTCTGTTCTGACTCTGCTGCAGGTTTTCTGGCCTCTCAGCCCCTACGTCTATCTTCACAGTTAGCCCCAGATTTCAGGGCCCTGTTCCTCCTGGCCTGATCTTCCACATTTCATTCTCCCTCTACCTACACAAGACTAACCCAGCAGTCTATACACTGAAACTTTCTGGTCCCTCTATGTCTTAATTAGTTAAATCTTAGTCTTGCGTTCAAGGACAAATCTGTTGTCATCCATAGGTTTTCATTGGCTAAGTTTTGGAAGTAAATCACCAGACCTTTCCTCCTAATCTGCCTTAGTGTGGAAGTTCCGTTAAAACCTGTCCACCATGGGTGATTCTGCTGGTATTTGAAATACCAGTAGCATAGCTTCCAGCATCACAGTAAGCCACCACAGTATGATAAACTGACAGACTGTGGTGGAAAAATGAATAATAATCACTATATTGTCTACCTGATGAAGTTCTTATGAAGAGAAAATGAAATGTTATTATACAATATGTGGGAGCAGTCTATACACAAAGGAAAGATATTTCTATCCTTCCTCCACATTACTCCTTAGCTGTTCTCTGCACTCAGCTGAACAGGAAACCTCATGCCCCAAATCTATCCCGGGCTCTCCCATCTCAGAGCCTTCACTTGCAAGGTTGCCCTGCTGGTTTGTCCTTCCCACACCATGGGCTTTGTAGAGAACTCATCTGCTCTACCAGAGTGTGTGCTTCCTGAGAGTAAGGCCATGTCTTTTTACCTTCGTGTTCCTTACAATACTTATCACGATGTCTGCATGCTCAATGGGGTTCCTGAACGGTGCAAATAGTTAATGTGTGCAGCTGCTAACTTAAAAGTTGGCAGTTGGAATCCACCCAGAGGCAAGTCAGAAGAAAGGCCTGGCAATCTACTTCTGAAAAACTAGCCATTGAAAACCTCACAGAGCACAGTTCTTCTCTGACACACATGGAGTTACCATGAGTCAGAATCAACTCAACAGCAACTGGTTTGGTTTGCATGTTCAATACATTTTTATCGACTGAAAGAACAAACTTCCCAAAATATTGAAGTGATCAAGGATTTCATTTTACTTGTATCCACAATCAACACCCATGGAAGCAGTAGTCAAGAAATCAAAGGACATATTGCATGGGCAAATCTGCCACAAAACAACATCTTTGAAGAGTTGAAAAGCAAAGATGTCACTTTGAGGGCAAAGGTGCACCTGACCCAAGCCATGGTATTTTCAATCACCTCATGCGCATGTGAAAGCTGGACAATGAATAAGGGGGACTGAAGAAGAACTGATGCCTTTGAATTATGGTGTTGGTGAAGAATATCGAATGTACCATGAGTTGCCAGAAGAACTAACAAATCTGTTTTGGAAGAAGTACAGCCAGAATGCTCCTTGGAAGTGAAGACGGCAAGAGTTTATCTCACATCAAACATAGCTGTGATAGTGAGGATGGCACGGGACCAGGCAGTGTTTCATTCTGTTGCACATAGGGTCGTTACGAGTAGGAATCAACTCGAAGGCATCTAACAACAACAAGAAAAACAAATTACATGGGCAACGGTTCAGTAATATTCAAGGGTCAGTGCTGGGGGTGGTGTTGGGAAGGAAAGTAGTGTGGTTTGAAAACAAAGAAGCATTTTTCCTAAGTTCTTGAGTTATTTTTAATCATAGTATTTATTTATTCTGAGTTCTATAAATCATAAAAAGGAGGTCATGAACTTTATACTTGCTTTATCAAAGTAGGACATGGAAATTATTTAACCTCTTTGTACCTCAATTTTTCTGTCTGGAAAGCAGGAAAAATTATCTTGCTGGTAAGGATTGAATAAAATAATGTATTAGCACACTTAGAACATTATCTGGCACACAGTAATCATGCAAAAAGAAGTATTTATTATCTTTATTTTTGTTTTTTGTTATTTACTAAATCTTACAAACCTTGAAAAAGTCTCTGGGCCTCAATTTTCTCACTTCTATATAATGAACATGACCTTTGATGTCCCTTCCAGATATAAACTTCTAAAATTTAAAGCCTCTCACATATTTATATATTTCAAACTAACCTTATTATATGAGAATCTCAGGTGCCCAATATATTCTTCAAATATAACTTATATTTGTATATGTGTGTGTCGTGTAATGAAAAAAGTTGAGCCAATCAAAACTTAGTTTTACAACAGATTCTAAAGCAACAAACCAAATCTTCAGAATGTTAAAAATATACTTTTTTGGTTTTAAACTGATAGTGCATTAAGTTTGAGAGAAACTTTAGTATTTTCAGGGAAATTTAAGTAAGATATGTTCTCATGTGTATTTATTATTTTTATAAAATAAATAATAAATAATAAATTTACGATTTATTTTGAGATATTTTTAAGTTCTAACTTGTTCTGATTCTATAAAGTAAATAACACTAAATTTAACTGACTACCCAATATGTTGATAAAAAAAGTAATTTTTGATATGCCATCACTTTTCCCTTGTTCTTAATATAAGATATTTTCAGCTTATCTATTTTCAAATAGTTCCTAAGTAATAGTTTGCTTTGGATGATTGATTATAGGAATCTTGCATACAGTACCTCCAAAGCATGACATTTTAGATCACATACTCCTTTTACTTGTAACGTTTAAAGTGAATTTCATATCGTTACACAATTTATCATTTGGAGATGGAACTAGATAGTTACATGAGTTCCATCTAAACCTCCTTAACTGAAAGAGTATAGCCAAGTCATACTAATACCACGAGAGAGTGGTTATCACTGCAGAATACTAATAGGGAGGAAGGGTCCTGATCATGCAAATTCAAGGGCATATGCATGGAAATCAAGGCCTGGTAACACAGGGTGCCATATGAAACATGGAGCTCCCTTTCATATGGCTTTGCAAAGATCTCTGTGAAAAGCCCACTATGGGTTCCCTGCATCCGCACAGCTCCCTGCCCACCTGCCTTCTAAGCCCCCTTTGCTGGCCCCTCTTCCTCCAGCTTCCCCTGAAAACCATCAGTGGTCACCAAGGTCCAGTCCTTGGTCCTTCCCTACTTCTAAATACTGCTAGGCTGTCTCAACAATTCTCATGGCTCTGCTGCCCATTCTACAGTGATGGATTTCAAAACAGTATCTCCTACCCACATATCCCTCCAGATCTGCAAATCTATACAACTACCTACCTACCGGACATCTCAATTTTGGTACCCCACAGGTAGACTGAGCTTAACATGTCCACAGCAAGCTCAGTGTCTTCCATTAAAAGCTCCACATTGGTAGGATATGCCTCATTTGGTTAATGGCACTAAACCACTTTGTACTCTTTTTCCTCATGTATGAAAATAAAAAAGCTATGCTTAGTATTCTGTGAATATATTAATCTGTGTGGTAAGAATCAAACAATGAAGCATATAAATGAGCTGGGATGAATAAAGCACAAGACCAACAACTCCCTCATTGGAAACACCTTTTTTCAACAGCATAAATGACAACTATATATGTGGATGTCACCTGATAGAAAATACAAGAATCAAATCGACTGCATCTGTGGAAAGATGGAAAAGCTCAATATCGTCAGAACAAGGCCAGGGGCCAAGTGTGGAACAGACCGTCAATTGCTCATATGTGAGTTCAAGTTGAAGTTGAAGAAAATTAGAGCAAGTCCAGGAGAGCTAAAATATGACCTTGAGTATATCCCATATGAATTTGGAGACCATCTCAGGAATAGATTTAATGCATTGAACACAAATGATGAAGAGCAGATGAGCTGTGGAATGACATCAAGGACATCACACATGAAGAAAGCAAAGAGTTATCAAAAAGACAGAAAAGACCAAAATGGATGTCAGAAGAGACTCTGAAACTTGCTCTTGAATGTTGAGTAGCTAAAGCAAACAGAAGAGAAGATGAAGTAAAAGAGCTGAAGAGAAGATTTCAAAGAGTGGCTCGAGAAGACAGAGTAAAGCATTGTAACGAAATGTGCAAAGACTTGGAGTTAGAAAACCAAAAGGGAAGAATATAATCAACATTCCTCAAGCTGAAAGAACTGAAGAAAAAATTCAAGCCTCGAGTTGCAATATTGAAGGATTCTATGGGGAAAATATTTAACTATGAGGAAGCATCAAAATAAGATGAAAAGAACACACAGGGTCACTGTACCAAAAAGAATTGGCTGACATTCAATCATTTCAGGAGGTAGAATATGATCAAGAACCAATGATACTGAAGGAAGAAGTCCAAGCTTGCTGAAGGGAATGAAAAAAACAAGGCTCCAGGAGCTGACGGAATACCAATTGAGATGTTTCAACAAACGGATGCAGCACTGGAGGTGCTCAGTCGTCTCTGCCTAGAAATCTGAAAGACGGCTTCCTGGCCAACTGACTGGAGGTTATCCATATTTGTGCCCATTCCAAAGAAAGGTGATTCAACAGAATGCAGAAATTATCAAACAACATCATTAATATCACACACAAGTAAAATTTTGCTGAAGATCATTCAAAATCAGTTGTAGCAGTACATTGACAGGGAACTGCCAGAAGTTCAAGCCAGATTCAGAAGAGGACGTGGAGACAGGCATATCATTGCTGGTGTTAGATGTCTCTTGCCTGAAAGCAAAGCATACCAGAAAGATGTTTACCTTTGTTTTATTGACTACACAAAGGCATTTGACTGTGTGGATCATAACAAATCATGCATAACATTGCGCAGAATGAGAATTCCAGAACACTTAATTGTGCCCATAGGAAACCTGTGCATAGACCAGGAGGCAGTTGTTAGAACAGAACAAGGGTTACTGCGTGGTTTAAAGTCAGGAAAGGTGTACATCAGGGTTGTATCCTTTTACCATACTTATTCAATCTGTATGCTGAGCAAATAATCTAAGAAACTAGACTATATGAAGAAGAACGGGGCATCAGGATTGGAGGAAGACTTTCTAACAACCTGCAATGTGCAGATGACACAACCTTGCTTGCTGAAAGTGAAGAGCACTTGACGCACTTAACTGATGAAGATCAAAGACTACAGCCTTCAGTATGGATTGTACTGCAACATAAAGAAAAAAAAAATTCTCACAACTGGACCAATAAGCAACATCATGATAAATGGACAAAAGATCGAATTTCTCAAGAACTTCATTTTACTTGGATCCACAACCAATGCCCATGGAAGCAGCATTCAAGAAATCAAATGACGTATTGCATTGGGCAAATCTGCTGTCAAACACCTCTTTAAAGTGTTAAAAAGCAAAGACGTCACTTTGAGGACTAAGGTGTGCCTGACCCAAGCCATGTTATTTTCAATCACTTCATATGCATGCAAAAGCTGGACAATGAATAAGAAAGAATAAAGAATTGATGCCTGTAAATTATGGTGTTGACAAAGAATACTGAATATACCATGGACTGCCAGAAGCACAAACAAATCTGTCTTGGAAGAAGCACAGCCAGAATGCTCCTTAGAAGCAAGGATGGAGAGACTTCGTCTCACGTACTTTGGACATGTAAACAAGAGGGACTAGTCCCTGGAGAAGGACGTTATGCTTGGTAAAGTAGATGGTCAGTGAAAAAGAAGACCCTCAAAGAGATGGATTGACACAGTAGCTGCAACAATAGGCTCAAACATAGCAACGATTGTGAGGATGGCACTGGACGGGGCAGTGTTTCATTCTGTTGTACATAGGGTCACTATGAGTTGGAACTGACTCTACAGCACTTAACAACAACAACAATTTTAAAAGAAGCAAGCAAAATCTGCCACTTAAGCAGAACTTAGATGAATCAAGTTTAGGGTGTTTGCAGGATAGAGAGGTAGGGGTCTGCAAGCTGTGTGCTGTGGAGGAATGGGGCAGGAAGGCAACAGTTAGGAGTTTAGACTCACTGGAATAGAGATCGTCTGTTGGCGACATTTAGGAAATAAAGAGTGGCTATGTGGGTATTGTAGACTTGCAGAAGAATGAACAAATCAGTCTTTAAAAAATACAACCAGAATGCTCCTCAGAAGCGAGGATGACAAGACTTCGTCTTGCTTACTTTGGGCACATCATCAGAAAAGACCAATTGCTAGAAAAAGAACATTATTGTTGGTAATGTAAAAAGGGTCAGTGAAAAAGAAGGAAACCCTCAATGAGATGCATTGACATAACAGCCACAGTAATGGGGTCAAACATATCAAAGATCATGTAGAAGGTGCAAGACCGGGCAACATTTTGTTCTATTACACATAAAGTTGCCATGAGTTGGAGTTGAACAACAACATGTGGGCACCAGACTGGGGAGGGCCTTTAAAACGCTGCAGTAGAGCTTAAATTTAATGTGATAGACAGCAATAGGAGACATTACAACTTATTGATTATGTTGGAATCACAATGAGAAAGAGTGACAGGACAGTGGAATGCAAGATGGATGAGAAGGGAAGAAAACATGGGAAATTTGGTAATTCAGTTTTGAACCACAGACCAGCAATTTACTACATGTATGACCTTGGAAAAGTTCCTTACCCTCTCAGTCCTCAATTCCTTGTCTATGAAATGGAGAATAGTGAGGAGGAGATGAGGAGGAGGAATGAAGCCTGGGGCAGTGAATGTCAACTTCTGAGTGGTTTTAGATAATAAAAAGTGCCTGGTGTGGACCCAAACAAGGTGGCAATATGACTGAGCAGAAACAGACACATACAAAAGATGCCTTAAAGGACACAGTGTCAAGCCTAAATGAAGGAAGAAGAAATGTGAAATGTGAATCCCATGATTATAGCTGGGAAACTTGAAGAATTATGGAACCTCGGAGAACTGGAATATTTGGGAAGAGGGATTTGTCTAATGACAGAAAGTTGAAGAAATCATCTTATCAGTCAGTATTTTTGCTAGGTCATTTTATCAGCAGTCATTTCATCATGCTTGGCAAACAGAGAATAGAAGCCAGTTGCGTAATTCTAAAAAGAAGGAGAATAACATAAAGGTAGTCC
Source organism: Trichechus manatus latirostris (assembly GCF_000243295.1). NCBI lineage: Eukaryota > Metazoa > Chordata > Mammalia > Sirenia > Trichechidae > Trichechus > Trichechus manatus. The sequence continues at coordinate 18,783,814 of NW_004443954.1, read as the reverse complement.
CAACTCCAATATGAAAGAAAAAATAATTATCTGCAGGTTATTGCAAACAATTTGACACTTAATCTTTAAATGGTTCTACGTATGACCTTAGACATATCATGTCAAAATACCGCACTTGAAATACTCCACAGAAATACTTTTCAAATATTTTTAAACAAAGGGGAACATGATTTTAGGCCAACTTCAACTGTCACCAAATTATGCCTAAATAAAACGTTGCTAATTTTCACTTCTGGGAGAGTGGGACTACCTATTTAACTTTTATAGTGCCTAGTCCAAATTCACTTCATTGGGAAATTTGACATTCACAGTTATACACATTCACAGATTTTTCTGAAATGTGATTTTCCTACACCTACTCATGCATAGAATTCAATGCAAACTGAACTAATACAACATCAAACAACGTTTAATGATGCCAAAAATTTAACTTTCTGTTGGAAATTACAGAAAAAAAAAAGATATGATTGAGAAATATTTAATGGTTACTATCAATTCCTCAGTAACAAAACTGATCTGTGTTTTAAGAAATCCATCCCTAATGATTCATGTAATACATTTTAGATGCAAAATTATATGCAATTCTAACATATTCAAATACTTAATCAATAGCTGTGAAGGGCCCTGATCTGGGCGTGGGATTATGTCAATGAACAAGACAGGCATGAGCTTTGCCCTCCAAGAGTTTAGTCCTCTGACAGCTTAAATACAATCTCACTTGTGAGAAACCTGGGGCTCAGAGAACTTAAGTAGCATCAAAGTCTTTCTCAAGACTATAAATAGACCCAAGACTACAATCCAACTCTCTCAATCCAATCTAATATTCTACCAAAGAGACCATTGCCATTTAAGATGGAAACCAGCAAGAAGTCAGTCAACTCCTGGCTTAGGCAATCTGACTCCAAATCCTGTATATTCTACCTCCAAGCCTTTACTCCTGTCTTTTTCACACTTCCACCACCATCACTTAGTCCACCTCACCATGGTATGACTACACCACGGCAATAGACTCTTAACTAAATGCCTATCATCTAATCTAACCATCACCCCACAAATAAATTTCTCTCCATTGCAACTTGAGGGATCTTTCCAAAACAGCTATTCTGATTATATCACACAACCATTCCTTGTTTCCACAACTGAAACAATGCAATGCCTTCCCTTGCTCTTTAGAGAAATGGTGACAAAACGTTTTTGAATACTCTACACTACCCTGTAACTCTTGCCCTCTGCCTCTCCTGGTTTGTCTCACAGCATGCTTCATTCCCTAGCCCACATTCCAGCCATGCTGGCCTTCTAGCAATTTCTCTGCCCGCTATGGTCTCTATCACTAGAGATTTTGCACCTCTCCCATGAGCTCTTCTACCATTCTTCATTTCAGTTTGTAAACTTCTCCTCCTTTGCTACACATCATTTCCTTCATTACTTTCTCAGGGAAGCCTTCCCTGGTCTCCTTGGCAGTCAAATTTCCCTCTGGTTTCATAACATTCATTTATCATAGCTGTAATTTTACACATGTACATGATTTTTCATGATTATTAGCAGGCTATAAACAATCTATGTTTACTAGAATCCCACAAATATAAAATGACACAGAAAGATTAAAAACAAAGGCAAATAATAACCTAAAGAAAGTCAAAGCAGACAAAATAGAATTTAAGCAAAAAGCAATAAAAGATACCAAGAGGAACAGTTTATATTGTGAAAAGGCAAATCCACCAAGAAGACATAGCAATCATGAGCTTAACTACAATTTACAACTAACCTAAGAACAAATAAAACAAAAAATAACAAAATCACAAGGATAAATGGATGCCACAGAAATAGTGAGATATTTTTAACTTAACTCTCTCAAGGAGACAAAAATGGCAGAGAAGATTTGAATAACAACTTTAACAAATAGGTAATAAATTGATTACAAATACTTGTTAAGGTCATATGTAATTTTTTTAATTGACTATATACTAAACCACAAAGAAAGTCTCAACAAATATGAGAACTAATATATACATTTTCTCTAATCATAATGCAATACAATTGGAAATCTTAAAATATAGATTCTGCCCACTCAAAAATAGCTATTGTAGAAAACTAAAACCACACTTCTAAACAATTCATTAGCTACAAACAAAACAATAAATAAAAAGTATAAAATAATCAGAACTTGACACTAAAATAGTATTGAATAATACTGAAACTTTGCATAACGCAGCTAAAGAAATATGTAGAGATAAATGTATACTTTTAAATTTCCATATTAGAGAATAATAATAATCCACTGTTATCGAGTCGATTCCAACTCATAGCGACCCCACTGAGTTTCCAAACCTGTAAATCTCTACAGAAGCAGATTGCTACATCTTTCTCCTGTGGAGCTGCTGGTGGTTTTGAATCACCGACCTTTCGGTTAGCAGTTGAGTGCCTTAATCACAGCACCACCAAGGCTCCTTTGAGAATAATAATTGAAAATATATGAGCAAAGCATTCAACTCAGTAAGCTAGAAAATAAAGTCAACTCAAATTAAAAAAACAGAAAGACAGAAATAAATACAAAAACGAAGCAAGAATAGAAAACACACACATATGCACACAAAACAGTGAATTTGAGCAGCAAAACAGAAAGCTAGATATTTGAAAACAAATTAAGAGAGAAACTTCTGACAAAACTAAATATGAAAAAAATAATAATCTAAAGAATAGATGAAAGATCATAGCTAAAGACAAATTTTATGTTTTCTCCAAAGGGAATCCAGTGAATAACATTATGTCAATAAATATGTAGACAGCTGAAACTGACAATTTTCTTGAAAATTAAAAAATTCAGAACTACACTAAAGAAAAAATATAAAACTCAACAATATCAGTAGGCATTAAAGAAATAGCTCCCTCCAAGAAAGTCACCATGATATTAAAATGTTGCACTGAATTTTCAAGTAACAGAAAATGGTCCAGAGGGTGGAAACAGAAGAAACACTCCCAAATCATTTCTTGAATAAAGCATGAACTTTATGTAAAGTCTGGTTTAAAAAGTGATAATAGGACTTTTTCATGTATGAAAATAGAATTATATATATAATGTAAAAAAAAATCTTTATGAATCACTTCCAAAAGTGTGTTAAAATATAAGACATTGAAAACAAGTAGCATGTATCCCAGGGATTCAAGAATAGTTTACCACCAGGTAATTGACTTGTGCTGAATGCCACACTGAACAGATTAAAAAAGAAAAAAGCTACCAAAAAGACATTAAATAAAATCCAATATCCATTCATAATAAAATCTCTTAGCAAATAATCTAGAAAGAAACTTCAATAGCCCAATAAAGAGAATCCAGCATATATCGAACATCACACTTAATAGTAAAATTTTAGAAGCAGAAATATTAAAATCAGGAATAATTAGGATCCCCATCAGCAATCCTAATATTCAACATTGTGCCAGAGGTACTAGCCTTTGCAATAAGACAAGATAAAGAATAAAGAGGTGGAAAAATTGGAAAGGAAAAGTCAAAACAGCCGTTACTTGCATACAATATGTTTGTTTGCACAGAAACCCCAGAGAATCAACAACCAACTAATAAAACTCATTTGAGAGTCCAGAGAGATTTTAGAACACAAACCAACATGAACAATTAATAACATTCCTACATATCAACTATAGCCAAATAAAAAATGTAATAAAACAATTTATTTAAAATAGCAATAAAATCCGTAAAGTAACTAGGAAGCCAGAAATGGCTTTACATAATGACTAGAAGCCATCAAGTCAGACTGACTGAGCTGCAAGTCAGCTCCTTCAATTACTAGCCTCATGACGTTGATAAAGTTACTCAATCTCTCTAGACTTCAGTTTTCTCATCTGAAAAATGAGAATAATAATTGGTGCTTTTCCCAGAGGATTGATGTGAAGATTAAATTAAATGATACATGCAAATTACCTAAAGTGATATCTGACTCAACTTGTGTAGTAGGAGTAGCAGCAGTAGTAACAGCAACGTTTGTAATGCACCTAACATGTAGGCAAAACCTATATGGAAAAACTTCTAAAATTTTATTTAAGAATATAAAAGAAGACTTGGCTAAATAGAAAAAATGTACAGATAGACATGGCAATTTCCTTGAAGATGTTGGGTTTCTCCATATTAATCAATTCAATTCACTTCCATTCAAAAACCATTAGCATTTCTTATGGAACTTGAAATACTGAATCTAAAATTTATAAGGAAGAATAAAGTCACAGAATAACTGTGATTATTAATTTTATGTGTCGCCTTAGGCTAGGTTCTCTAAAGAAGCAAAACCAGTGAAGTGTATATATATAGAGAGAGATTTACATCAAGGAAATGGTTCATGTGATTGTAGAGTCTGGAACATCCCAAGTTTATGGGTCAGGATAGAAACTTCTCCTGATTCACGTAGCCACAGGGGCTGGTGAACCCAAGATCAGCAGGTCAGAGAGCAGGGCTCTTGCTCACAGGCTGCTAAAATCAAATAATCCCAAGCATCGGCAGGAAGACTGAAGGTAAACTACTAGCTCAAGTTCCAAGAACTGGAGGTCAGATGAACAGGCACTAGCTGCAAGATCCAGAGCGAGCAAAAGCCCGTGAGCCTGGCCAGAAAGTCCATTTACATTCAATGTAGGTCACAACCCAAAGGACACTCCCTTTTAACTGATTGGCTACTCACAGCAGATCCCATCATGGAGGTGATCATATTACATCAAATCTCATCATGGAAGTGATCACATTCATCACACAACTACCAAACTACATCATAACTGCCAAACCACTGAGAATCATGGCCCAGCCAAGTTGATACACAACCTTAATGATCACATGTGTCAACTTGCCTAGGCTATTGTACCCAGTTTTTTGGTCAAACACTAGCCTAGATTTTGCTTTGAAGGTATTTTGTTGATGTGATTAACATTTACAGTCAACTCTAAGTAAAGATTATGGATTGAATTGTGTTATGGATTGAACTGTGTTATAGATTGAATTGTGTCTCCCAAAAATGTGTGTTGTGAATCCTAACCCCTATACCTGTAGTTATAATCCCACTTGGGAATGGGTTTTCTTTGTTTTGTTAATGAGACAGTATTAGGGTTGGGTGTATCTTAAATCAATCTCTTTTGATATATTAAAGAGATTAAACAAGCAAGTGAGCAAGCAGAGATGGGAGAAAATAGGTGCCATGCCACATGAAGATCACCAAGGAGCCAAAGAATAAGGACCTTGCCCCAGAACCAACAGAAAGAGAAAGCCTTGCCCTAGAGCCAGTGCCCGGAATTCAGACTTCTAGACTCCTAAACTGTGAAAAACTAAATTTTTGTTTGTTATAGCCTCTCACTTGTGGTATTTCTGTTATAGTAGCACTAGATAACTAAGACACAATTTGTTACCAAGAAATAGAGGTGCTGCTCTAACAAATACCTAAAATATGGAAGTGGTTTTGGAATTGAGTAATGGGTAGAAGCTGGATGAGTTTTCAGGTGCCTGGTAGTAAAAGTCTAGATTGCCTTCAAGAGACTATTGATAGAATTATGGACATGAAAGGCAATTCTGGTGAAGGCTCAGAGAAAGTGAGGAGAGCCATAAAGAAAGTGTTTATCATCTTAGAGAATACATATGGCACCAGCAAGACAATGTTGCTAGAAATGTGGATTTTAAATGTGCTTCTGGTGAGGCTTTAAAAGGAAATGATGAACATGTATTGGACAATGGAGAAAGGGCAATGCTTTTTACGCAGCAGCAAAGAATTTGTCTGAATTATGTTCAAATGTTTGGTGGAAGGTAGAACTTATAAGTGATGAACTTGGATATTTGGCTGAAGACATTTCTAAGCAAAATCTTAAAGGGGCCATGTGGTTTCTCCTTGCCTCTTATAGTAAAATGTGAGATGAAAGAAATGGACTTAAAAATGAATGGTGCAAAATGAAAACAAAACTTAAAGATTTGAAAAATTCTATTGTACAAACTAAGGACATGTGTCCTACAAATTTCACCAAGGATGTAGCTACACAATCTTTTGCTGAAGAGATTAAGCCTGTGACTGATGGATCTAACCAACTACCACAGCAGAAAACCCATCAGCTTAGACTGAAGGAAACATAGGTAGGACAAAAGGAAGGAAAGCTGTCTGCCTCTTGGAATTCTACTGGCAGGAAACTGTCTAAAGGAGCCACATTTGTTGTCCTCCAAGAAAAGAAAAGGATCATTCTTGGAGCAGTTCAGAGATTAGTAGAACTGTTGGAAGGAGCATAGGAAGCAGGGCTGCCTTGGTTTCAAAAGGTGGAGTCATGGCTTCCTAGGTTTCAAAGAGTCAGATCTCCACCAGCTTGGTTCAAGAGTATGTGACTGCTGTGTACAAAGGCCAAGAGGACGGGGCCACCATCCAAAGATGAGGGATCGGGGCTGCCATGTCCAAGGGGCAGGAGAACAGAGGCTGCCAGGGTCTATGGGGGAGGGCTGCCACTCAGATGAACTAGGAGAATAGAACTGCACAAAGCCAAGAGAGCAGAGTTGCCGTCCCAGCGGGCCTGGGAGGCAGGGCTAAAGCCCTGGGCCTAGGGACCTCGATCCAGAATCCAGAGAGCATAGCTAACACCCAGAGTCTGGAGAGTAAGGCCATTGCCCAGAAGGTCTCAGAGAACAGAGGATTATTTTCAAGCCTTGAGAGTTAATGTAGTTTGTTCTGCTGGGTTTTGGAATTGCTTGGTGCCTTTCCCTGCAATTTCTCTCATTTGTAATGATAATGTCTGCCTTATGCCTGTTCCACCATTGTGCTTTGGAAGCAGAGAACTTTTATTCTAGATTTCACAGGTTCACAGATGAAGAGGAATTTTGTCCCAGGATGGAATTTGGACTTGGAGTTGATTTAAGACTTTTGGGATGATGTGATGGAGTGAATGTGTTTTGCATGTGGGAAGGACATGAATTTTATTGGGGAAGGGGCAAAGGGTAGAATGTTATGGATTGAATTGTGTCCCCAAAAAATATGTGTTGTAAATTTTAGTCCTATACATGTGCTTATAATCTCATTTGGGAATGGATTTTCTTTGTTTTGTTAATGAGACAGTATTAGGGTAGGGGGTGTCTTAAGTCAATCTTTTTTGAGATATAAAAGAGATTAAGTAAGCAAGTGAACAAGCAGAGATGGGAGAAAATAGATGCCATGCCACATGAAGATCACCAAGAAGCCAGGGAATAAGGACCTTCCCCCAGAGCCAAGAGAGAGAAAAAGCCTTGCCCTAGAGCCAGCGTCCTGAATTCAGACTTCTAGCCTTCTAAACTGTGAGAAAATAAATTTTTGTTTGTTACAGCCACTCACTTGTGGTATTTCTGTCATAGCAGCACTAAGTAACTAAGACACCTTGATAACGTGGGTGGGCCTGATCCAATCATTTGAAGACCTTAAGAGTAAAAACTGAGGTTTCACAGATAGAAGGATTTTTCTGTACCATATATACCCTGCTGGAGTTTCCAGCCTGCCTGCACTACGTATTTTGGACTTGGAAGCCCCCACAATTGTGTGAGCCAATTCCTTAAAATAAATTTATCCACAGATAGAGACGGAAATACTCTGTTGGATCTGCTTCTCTGGAGACTTCTGATTAACACAATAACCAACACAATTTTGAAATTTAACAAGGACATTAGGAATCAAAATACTGCAAACTATAAAACTACAGTAATTAAAATCAGGAATGCTAGTTTAGAAATCAATCAATCAATCAAAGGAATGGAATAGAAAGATAGAAAACCATTCTCTGTGTATATGTGAACTTGGAATATAATAACATTAAAATAAGCAGGGATCAATTCTTCAATAAATAGAACAATTAATTATCCTATGGAACACTACAAAGGTAGGTCTTTATTTCACACCAAACACATTTAAAACTTCAAGAACAAATTGAAGACATTCAAATAACTGAAAAGAAAACATAGGAGAATATCTTTGCATATGGAGTTCCTTGGCATCACGAACAGTTAAGCCCTTGACTACTAGCCAAAAAATTGGCAATTCCAACCAACCCAAAGGTGGTCTCAGAAGACAGGGTTGGTGATCTGCTTCTGAAAGTTCACAGCCTTGAAAACCCTACGGAGCAGCGCTACTCTGCACACATGGGGTAGCCATGAGTCGGAATCAGTTCGACAGCAACTACCAACAACAATATCTTTATATAACATCATGAATATAGGGTAGGAAAAAAAACATTGTGGGCAAATTTGTCTGTTTGCAGAGCAATACTGCAATATAAATTTCATGCAGATTTTAAAAACACACATAACACAAGGTTACCTTCTATTTTGGGATATTAAAAACACATCAAACTGATAATTATGGTTTCCCTGGTTGGTGGGTTGGAGCACAGAAGGAAAAGATAAAAGGGTAGTGGTCAAAGAGAAATTTAACTTTATATTTCATGTCATTTTTTAACAACATCAGAAAAATAAAGGGAAGCATAGACATATTTTTTAATGTTTGTAAAATTCGACAACAGAATCTCCAGTGGTTAGCAGCTGCAGAACAAATTTCACATAAAAAGAGCAGCCAGGCCACAGAGCCCAGCTCTGCTCCCTAGAAACCTAGACATTTGTTTTTCTTGCAGGAATTAACTTCCACCACCACCCTGCTGGAGCCCTGGTGGCACAGTGGTTAAGAGCTACAGCTGCTAACCAAAAGGTTGGCAGTTCGAATCCACTAGCTGCTCTTTGGAAACCCTATGGGGCAGTTCTACTCTGTCCTATAGGGTCACTATGAATTCAAATCAACTCGATGGCAATGATTTTTCTTTTCTTTTTCTTTTTTTTAACACGCTGCTAGCCTTCTTGGGGATGAGAGGGGGTGGTGCTGCTGCTTCTTCACACTGGCTCAAACAGGTACACAATATTATTTTCTCAACCGTCTGCATCACAACTAATTTTTTTAAATAGCAGTAAAAAACTTTTTCTTGACACCGTTCCATGACTCTAAGCAACTTGCTCAGACTTCAGATGCCCTCACATTCCCACCTACCCAGGGAGCTGCTCACCCTGTTTCCTTCCCCTCCTGGTACAATGGAAGAGGTGTGGCCGCCACAACTATAGCCCAATCCGTTCACTTTCTCAAGGACTTCACTCTTCTCTCAGTCTTAATTTCACTCTTCCTCTTCTTCCTCCATTATCAATTTCTCTCTTTCTAAGAAATCATTCCCTTAAATATACAGCAAGTTCTTGTATTTCCTACTTTGAAAAAATAATAACATCTCATGATCCCAGGTTCCCCTCCATTTGCCACCCACTTCACTGGTGCCCTCACAGTTACTTAAACTCAATGAATCTCCTAAACCAGCATTTTTTACTCAGCTTGTTCAAATGCAGTGTCAATTCCTTCTTCTCCAAAATTTAGATTATCCCTTCCACTCCAATCAAATTGCTCTAAGTAAGGTCACCAACCTGGTTACTCAAGTCCAGTCTGTGACTTTAAATAATATCTCTATGCTGATGACCCTCAATTTTCAATCTCTAGCCCAGAATGCCAAACTCAAATATCCATTGGCATTTGCTTAATTGGTATCTCTGCCTCACCTCGTAAATGTCCAAGTTTCTTTTGTGTCAGGAAAAGACATCGTCAACAACCCAGAGTCATACTTGACTCCTCTTTATCCCTCTCCATTCACACCCAGTTTATCAACAAATCCTTTGTGGCTCTGTCCCTCAAAACATATCCCAAACCTGGCCACTTGTTTCCATCTTTACTGCCACTAGTCTTCCAAAGCAGCATGAATCCCCTGTCTGGGGTTCTGCTCTCCTCAACGGTGCACACAGCAGCCTAAGAGCTTTTTGGAAAATCTAAGTCAAGTGTCTTCATCGCTTTGTTCAACATCCTCTAAAGACTTTCTATTATATATATTTAGAATCTAAAATATATAAACTCCCATTATTATATCCACCAAAACCTTAGGTGGGCTGGCTCCCACCACCCCTTCTGACCCGCCTCCTATCACTGTTTCCAGTACCTACTGCAAAAGCAGACGTTTTTTCTTCTCCATCAACTTGTAAGCTTCTTCCCTACCATCCAGCAGTCCTTTGTACTTGCTGTCTCCTCTGCCTGGAATACTTTTTCTTTTCCTTTGGTTTGCCTGTTTATGATCTACTTCCTCACTAAAATATAAGCTACTTGAGAGCAATACCTTGTCTAATAAATTCATCACTGTATTCTCAGCAACTAAAACAGTGCCTGGCATACAGTAGAGTCTCAATAAATATTTTTTAATAATAAATGTACAGCTTGCTCTCTCAGGCATACATAGCCAGTCCCATTGTGTCTGGAAACCCAAGATAAAAAGAAAATATTGAAAACAGCTCCCACATTTTACCTTCTCATGTCCTCATCCTGGTACTTCCAAGCCCTTCTCTCTCCTTCAGAAGAGAAGTCCCATATAAGAGCAATCGACCCTTACTCGTAAGCGCTATCTACTCACACATTCAATACTTACTCCACTTCTGCGATCACTGTGTGAGGGAAGCTGCTCTCTCCTTGATAGGGGGCAGCACATGACTCCTTCAACATCCACCACATACCCACAAGGAAACCTAGGGGACTGGGGTCAGACTGGTGTTGCTACTCCATTTTCGTTAAGAAATGAAGTAAATCACGATTTTTTTTTAAACCTACATGATGAAAATTATTTTCTAAATAATCACCTACTGAATAATAAAGACAGGATCATTCTGGAAGGTATATCGATTTCAAACTGATCTGTAAATATTAGTAGCATGAAGTATATCTACTTCCAAGTATTAACCGCAGCTTCCTTACCTGTGGGCCAGAGACTGCAAATACAACAGGACCAAGTATAGACAGCCAGCACGTCCATCTGTCCTGACAGAGCACAGCACATTCTTTAATCAACAAGAGTCACTGCACTTCACAAAGAGCTTTTCTTTTCTGTGCTGAAAGAGAAATCTAGCGGCGTTTCTCCCAGTTAATTATCTCTTCTCCTCTTTTTCATCGGAAAGAGGATTTCATATAATTCATGACAAAAGCTTGACCTCAGTAAAAACAGAAAGCTTGGGCAATTGTTAAACAGTGTGATTTTTTGGACAGTTAATACTATTTTCATCCTAGTAAAATTCCAACTGTATCGAACAAGAAAGGTGGCATAAGCCAAGAAATACATATCCTACCACTTTTACTTTTATGATGTTGGAAACCATTAAATAAATGAAGGAAAATTGAAATGCAGCCAAATAGTAGAGAAAAGAGGACTCTGTGTCTTTAAGCTAGAGAGAAAAATAAAACCCAATCATTCCAAATGTATTGCTTTAGTCATCTGGTTTCATTCTATTAATGACCTTTAACATCTGCAAAAATATTGTGAAAAGCTAATTTTGTTTGTACTGAGGTGGTGCAGAACAGTTTCTGGCTGTCACTCTAGGATGTGCTATAAAATAAAATTGTCTTTCTGAGAGTCTGACAAAAACCTACTGTACAGATCGAGTTTATTTACAACATCTAGGGATGGAAAGCAAACAGAATTTTACAGCATGCCAATATGCGAAAAATGGAAAAGTGAATATTACTTACGCATTATATATGTGTGTGTGACGTATCTTAGCAATACCTCATACAGTTATCCCCTAAGATTAAAGATTTTTTAATAATATTTTATGACATTCAGCAAAAATTTTAACAAGCAAAGCTATTTCTCAATAAATGTTTTGCTGTTAAAATGTGAGAAAGCTTTCTTCAATGTAGTGTGTTTTGATTTATTGCAAGAGCTATTTAGAAAAGAGAAAGAGCCCCATTTCCTCATGTTGACAAGCCTTATGTTTCCATTAATTAAATAAGAATCTTTGGAAAAGAGGTAGTGCCATCATGGTTAATGCACTGACTTTACATCTTTAGAGTCCAAGGTTAAAAATACACCAAGTAGCCAATAAAAAGAATAAATCTAGTCACCCCAACCTTGTCCTTAATATTCACTCATTCTGATTCCCACTATTCAATTTTCTAAGTGACTTGTGAGCCCCGCTGTGGAAGTCTCTGGGTCTGAAGAATGCAGGAGTTTCACGGTTCAGGAGTTTGATGAGCACCATAGGTTCAGCTCAGAGATCACAAAATAGTGGATCTCAAAGTTGGGAGAGAATTTGCAGCCATTTAGCCAAGGCTCCCATGTGATAATTAATTTTTTCTGACAACATATCTTCTGTGCCAACTGATGCTTGATTATTTCTAATGAAAGGGAATTCACAACCCTTAGAAAGTGCCACGCTATTTTGAGAAAGCTAGACTTCTAGAAAGTTTTCAAAATATTGAGCTGAAATGTTTCTTCTTGAAGGCTTCACCCATACTCCCCCATGGAACCTCAGAGAATTCCCTTATGCGTTAAAGTCCTTCCTATATTTGAAAAAGGGTAAAATATGTCCAGCTCCATTAACATATGGAATAGTGTATGAATTAAAATCTACTTGTTATCAAGGGTTTTCAGTTATTGATAAATAGGTAGAGGGGCCCTGGTGGTGCAATGGTTAAGCACTCAACTGCTAACCGAAAAGGTGGTTCAAACCCACCAACAGCTCCACAGGAGAAAAGATCTGCCATCTGCTCCCATAAAGATTACAGCCTGAGAAACCCTGCAGGGCAGTTCTACTCTGCCGTATAGGATCACTATGAGTTGGAATCAATTCAACAGCACACAATAACATAAACAATAGCAAATGTGGGGATGGATGAATAGACGGATGGATGGATGGATGGATAAACATTCTAAGGAATGATCATAGAGTCATCAAAAACTATCCCTTCCCTTGTCTGGACATTAATATTTTAGCAATAAACAGTATAATTTGGCAGCTACATCACAATGTTTACTCACGCTGAGTTCACAGTCAGCCAAAATTGCTGTCTTTCACATGAGTTGCTGCTAAGCTAATCACCCAAATTTTGCAATGTGGTTTTAAAGATCTAGCTCAGAACTTTACATTTGGTCTTATTCTGTTTGAACTATAATTTCAATCTGTTAATATCTACACACAGATCTACAGGGGAACAAACTCAGCCTTTCTGGTAGTTCCCATCACTCTGCAATGTGGTTTTAAGGACCTAGCTCAGAACTTTACATTTGATCTTACTCTATTTGATCTATAATTTCAATCTGTTAATATCTACACACAGATCTACAGGGGAACAAACTCAGCCTTTCTGGTAGTTCTAATCACACGAGCATGCTGTTAAAACTACCCAAAGGATGAGTACGGAAATGAAACCTTCCCATTTGTCACTTATCTAAGAGTTTCAATCTCTTGTCTTTATCCAGTTTTACTTTGGCCTCCTAACTGTTGTCATAATGGATGAAGTTTCAGACTTGCACTAACTCGTTGCCATCGAGTCAATTCCAACTCATAGCAACCGCATAGGACAGAGTAGAACTGCCCCATAGGGTTTCCAAGGAGAGCCTGGTGGATTCAAACTGCCGACCCCTACATGACCAGGGTTTCACTGAGTTCTGCCAAAGAAATTCCTGATGAGGTAGGAACTCCACACAGATGGGGAGAGGCAGTGATTGATAAGCAATCTTTAAGTCAGTTGACTTGCTTTAAGATGGATACAGCTTTATTTTAACCTTCCCTTTCTTCGTGCCCGACTTGGTTATCATATCCCAACTCTTCTGCAACCACAGAATGAATGGACTTCATAGTAATGTATTTCTTTTCATCTCCAAATATGTATGATTCTGTAATGGGCCATCTGTCATTTTGTGATTCCAAGTAGGCAACAATGCCCTAAAGTTACATTGTCATAGCAACCACCCCAAACTCTGCAAAGCAAAATGTAGTTATTTCCCTCTGAAATTGTATGCAACATTGGGTGGGGTTTAAAATTCCAAGAAATATAAAAGTTCCTGATATTTGCTATGTACTTAGGCTTAATGCTTACCCTAAAACACCTCAAATTTCAATTAACTAGGTTATAATGTTATTTAAAAGTAGAGAGGAACAAAAGTGTCTTCCATAAGCTGTGCTTTTTTTTTTTTTTAAGTTCAGTTTTGTTAGAGGGAAGTTAAGTCTCAGTTTGAATTCTGGAGAGATACTCAGATGTAGCAATCAAACCTTCCTTTTCACTTTGCTGAAGACCAATTTTAGAAGAGCTGAGAAAAAATTCAGCTCATTGTTCATATTCTTGTCTCCTGTCACATAGTATTTCAGAGCATCTGTGCCACATTATAGCAAGAGAAAGGAGCCAAGAGTGTATTCTGTGGAGATGAGGAAAAAAGCACTGTTTTTAATCTCAATTTGCTTTATTTCTTTTCTTCAGAGACCATCTTTTACTTCTCTTTAACTTCTTTCCTGTCCCATAGGCATGGAAATGATTCATTTTCTCCCCTTCTATTTTCAGTCTTTAACAGAAGGTATGTCTGCACTCACTGGGTGATACTGTTTTGCAGGGAAGTCAGTCAAATCTTCAGTCAGTCCTCTTCCCTCTGCTGCCTAACGTCTCTCAAGCACTTTACAACTGTTTCATTCTTTTATTTTAAAAAATTAAGAAACTGAGACTCGAGGAGTTTCGATTACTTATTCAGAAAGCAAAGCAAGTTCCCTGAGCAGGAAGAGGAAAGGGTAGGAGCTGTGGGAGATTAGTCAAGGGGCTGTTGCGAAAAAGCGTGCAAGGGCTAGGGGAAGTGGAGGCAGTGGGAATGAAGACAAAGGGACTGACAGTAGATAATATCCTGCAGTATTCATTCATCCGTTTGATGACACAGTAGGTGCCATACAGTTTGTTATAGGAGAAAGGATGCAAAAATGAGTAAAATATGATTCCTACCACTGAGGGTGTGGAAATGGGCTCTCTCACATACTATCCGCAGGAATAAAATAGATACAATTCTTTTGTAGGGTAATTTAGAAGTATATACTCTTTTTTAAAGTATATATAATCTTATTTCACTTTCATTATGCTTATATGCTCGTTATTTACAACATTGAAAAAATAAAAATATATTTAAAAACTACTTATAATCTCACCACTAAAGATAATCATTTTTAACTTTTGGCACATATTCTTCTAGCTTTTTCTGTGCCACTTTTGCATAGCTGTTCTCATACTATACAAATATATGTGGGGTGTGTGTCTGTGTGTGTGTATAAAATGCTAGGTTGTCTCCCTTAATGTAATGACTTAAGCCCTTTGCACATTAGCACAAACATTGCATAAATTATTATTTTTGAAGGCTGTGTAATTATCCACAATGTGGCTATACCATAACTTTGTTATACTAAGTGCTAAACAGTAAAGAAATGGTTGCTCTTAGTTTTTCCACTTTATAAATAATGCTGCTGTGAACACCTTCGAATTATTACTTAGAATATTTTCACCAAGTAGAATTAATATTTTTAGGATATAAAAACTTTGTGTCAGAAGTAGTGGGTACCAATTTACATTTCACACCAGCTTTTCATGATAATGTAGCTTTCTTTGTTTTCTGTTGCCAGTGGTTGAAGTGAAATTTACTGAGTGTTAGGAGCACATACTCAACTAAATCCTTCTGGGGTCTCTCACTGCACTTCCCCTTACTTCCTGCCATTGGTCACATATACCTAGTTTTGGTCCTTCTTAATGCTTTTCTAAATCAGCTACTAGAAGAATGAAATACTTCCAAGTATTTTATCAATAGCCTGTGAAAGTTCCTTCAAGCCTGGCTGAAGAGGAGAGGCTTTTCTGGCGAGAACTGATGGAGTCTGATATGCTAAGTGCTATATTATTTTAGACCAATTTAACCTTCATATAATATTCAGCCCTGATGGTCTACTGTGATGATCCAGGCTTCTCAGTAGAGAAGTATCCCCTGCAGTGAACCTGCAATTACTAAAATAAAGATTGGTAAGCCTCTCTTCTTAAGGGGTTTACAACCCAATTATGAGGAAAATGTGTAATCCACGTTTCCCTGGGCCTCACAGACACAAGGCCATACAATAGCATCACAATTACACTTCTTCTCTGGATGAACTTCCTTCTGCATGGCAATCCCTGCCTACTTTAAACTCCTTCTAATTAAGGGAGTGCTCAGGGTTCTGCTGGGAAATCTAGTTCTCCTGGATACCCTGTGGTATTCTTCTGGTCCATCCCTTATTGTGGCCACGTGTTCCATTCAATTCTCTAGTCTGCTGATGTCCCAGCATAGAAAGTGTAGTCCCTGTGTCCCAGAGGCAACTGTGGCCTTCTCCTCTCTTACTGCTGATAATATGCCATGCAGAGTTCTCTTTGCTCTCCCTGTGACATAAGTGCTTCAACAGTCCCTTCACCAAAATAGATGAAAAAATATCCTCAACCCCACTAGGATCACAGTCTGTGTCCTAAGGAACAAACCTGTGCTTCAGTATATTTCAGATATTTCCTTGATGTACCCTGGGTAGTGCAAATGAAGGTTAACGCACTCAGCTGGTATTTGAAAGGTTGCAGGTTTGAGTTCACCCAGGGGCACCTTGGAAGAAAGCCCTGATGATCTACTTACTAAAAATCAGCCATTGAAGCACTGTTCTACTCTGGCACACATAGGGTCACCATGAGTTGGGGTTAACTCAATGGCAACTGGTTATTCATTGGAATCCATTTATGCTAGGTCTTAGGTAACCCATTTATTCTAGGTCTTAGGTAAAAACCTCATGGTTCTGCGCTGGAAGACCATCTAAGCAAAGCCCAAGGATTTATGTTTAAAATGGCCTCTTTGATCAAATTTGACTCCTGGACTTTCACTCTCCATAGGTACATTCTTTTCCCTGAACCTCCTAAATCCCTAATGAAAATAGACACTTGAGGTGTTGGCCCCACATCCCTCTAAACAAACCTAGTCAAGCCTGACCCCTTAACTGGTGCACCTTTGGGCTTCTGCTCAAGGATCCACTGTAGAAAGCATATATGCATAAGGAAATATATGCAATAATAAGATGTATCTATATTATAAGATGTGTCTATATCTATCTATACCTACTATATCTGTCTACATTAATTGATCAACTGATACAGATATATAACGAAAGCTAATTTTTAGTGTGTATAGCATGTGCCAGGCCCTTGGCTGAGTGCTTTACCTGCATTTGATCATTTAATTCTCACAACTTCCCTATGTGAAAGTTGATATGATCGCTCTATCTACAAAGGAGGGAAATGAGGCTTAGACATGTTATACAACTTGCCCAAGGGCAATGGCAGAATCAGGATTCAAACTCAGGTCTATTGACTGTATAAGCTACACTACTAACCTCCACACTGTGCCTGACATGTGTTAAAGGAGAATTACTCTGACAAGTTCAAAGGAAGGAAGAATTGCTATTTCTTAGGATAACGATCTGTTGAGAAGGTACAACTTAAAATGGTCCCTGAAGTTACAACTTAAAATGGTCTCTGAAGGCGGGAATAGAGTACTAACAAATAAGTAGAGATAAATTTTAGAATAGGTATGGAGACTTAGAGAAGATTCAAATTAAAATCGTAAAGAACCAGGTATCTAAGGGATCTAAAGGAATTGAGGACATTAAGTTTTGTGAAGAGGAGATTGAGACATCATGTTATAATGAAATTCTCTTCACGGAGGATGTTTACTCAGGGGGTGAGAAACAGCTGATCATCTCAACCAAGAGGACAAGGGCCTAACTTAATGCATTAGAGAGTTCAGGCTTGCACAGTGACAATGAGAGTAGTTAAGTAACAGAAAGTTTCACCAAAGAAGACAATTATGTTATCTTCAAAGTTTGAAAGGAACAGGCATTTTTTAATCCCCATGGAGACCTGGAAAAGTTCCTCATTGTGAGGTTATACAAGCCCATTTTTGAGCTCAGAGAATACAGTGCAAATCTCCTCTTGTCCATATAGATTAGGCTTCTTCTTTAGAGATGGAGAGGTAAAATAGGAGTTTCTGTCTTAAACGGGCCAATCTGAAGTTTTCCTTTGTTCAAATGCAGCACATGTACATGATGCCTTCAAGGGATATAGGTGGTGTGTGTTTGTGTATGGGTGTTCATATTGTTCTATGCATGAATATATGTATTTATGTGTGTGTGTGTGTGTGTGTGTGTGTGTGTACCTGAAAAAATTATAAGCCTCTCCTTTTACATGGTTCAGAGATGATAGATTGGGCATCACCCAATCATTGCAAAAGGTATCTCTCTCCTTGGGTATCTATGACTGAGATGGGGAATGATGAGCAATATAAGATACCAGTTAACCTTTATACCTAGCTCTGCATTCTCAAAGAGAAAAACAAAGGCTGCTCAACAACATTCATCTCTACTCCCTCAATTTCTTGAAGTGGGTAATCAGCTTAACACTATAAAGATGATGTTGAATATGTGTTGACTTTTCTTTGCTATTGATTGCTGTGCTTTGACATACTGTTATTATTATGCACCAAGGCACCACCTGGCATCACTGTTTGTCTTAACTGCTCACACATCACGTGATCATCCTGTTTGCAGTGTTTTCTCTATTGCGTATATTGGCCAATGTATGTCCCTAGATCTTAGGGCGTGGCTTATTTGTTTAAATAACATTGTTTCTATTTTAAAGTATTGTTTGAGGAAAACTATACAGTTTTAGACAGAAACGTTCCCTGAAGTTCAATGGCATATTTTTTCTAGAGTATATTTTTCTCAAGTTTCTCTCAATAAAAGTGTTGTTTCACATTTTAGGAGACACTTCAGTTCCTTAATAGGCAAATGTCCGAATGTAAGTAGTAGGTGTAATGTGGCACACATTCTTTGCATACATAGCTTTATGTGAACAACCAAAAATATGTACATATGTTTATTGACAACTATTGATTATAATTAAAATTATGATTGTCTGCTTCCCCAAAGAAGCACATACATAAATAGGGCACTTGTTTCTGCCTACCCACCTGTCTGCTTGCCATCAGTTAATCAAGAGCAAAGCTTTTCCCTATATTTGAGCACCTAAGGCCCAGGCATCTATTTTGTAGATCCAGCAACCATACTGCTCCTGAAAAGAGCCTTCTACCAACCTTGTAATCCTTTGAGAGGTGTCAGTCAATCAAAATTGTGTCGAAAAACTGTCCCTAGCTAATTCCCTGCTATTCTCTGTGAAAGTGCAGGGGCAAGTAAAGCTTCCATGGTCCCAGAGCGCACATTTTCTAAAGGATCACCTGTGCTGACTGTCCAAGTTCTATCCACTGAAGGAGTCCATCAGCCTCTCCTGCCCCAGCCCACCCAAGTGCCTGAGGCTTAGTATTTTTCTGACCTTGATCTAACAACAGCTTGAGTATCCAGGAAGTGCCTGCACCAACCCTCTAAGGGTTTGGGCATGGAGATACTTTGTCTTTCCTCTGCTCTCCTATGTGCTTAGGACTGAGCTCCTGGGGACCCCACGAGCTTGGATCTTCTACTTCCCCATCCACAATATCCTGCTAACAAGGAAATACAGGTTCACAATTCTGTTCCCTTATACTGTGCCAAGTTGCCACTGTGCTGACCTAGCTTACTGCCCATACTCCATAATGCCTTCTGTGACGAACCATTTATCCCATTCACTAATGGTGTGTCTTCAGCAGGCCGGAGAGCACTAGCTACTCAGCTTATGGCAGATGCTCTTAGAGGGGAAGTGGTCTTTAGAATTCCGGAAGTAGAGATTGTAGCAATTGGTTATTCTTGGTGAAACTAGAACCTGCCCTCTCTGGAGATGTGCACTTTACTCCAGGATTGAAGGAATATCCAATTTAAAAACAGAATCAACCGAGATTAGTTACAGCTCAGGAAATACAGTTATGCCTTCCAAACTAGGAGAAATACACTAGTTTTTGATATCTTTAATCTCAAATGGAGATACTTAAGAAAGAAATCTCATTATTTGGTGTCTACTTATTACAATAAATTCTTATTATGGTGCGCTGTCTTCTAACATATGGCCAGACGATTGCTCTACAGGAGTATATCTGCCATGCTAAAAAAAACTACTTGTAAAGAAAAGATTTCACACTTATATATTCTTCCCCCAACACACACACACACACACACACACACACACACACACTGCATATATACACAATTGTTTCAATATTCACAGGAATTGGCCAGCACAATAAGATTTGGAATTTCAAATAGGCTAATGCTATTACTTCATTGATTTTTGTTTAAGACAGGTACAATCAGAGAATTGGCCACATTCATTTATATATATATACAGGCACCTTGGGTTTTTGTAGACATTTATCCTTTTTGCACCTTTCAGATAACACAGAAATTGTATTTTTAGTATTCAGTCCTCATACTTTCTCCTCCATAACTGTACACTTCCATCCAATCTATAACCACAAGACAAGCAATAACAAGAGTGAACTGTCATAGAAGGTAGTTGTCTTGAGTGACAGGAACAAGAGACAGTCTGAACTGCTGGTGTCCGTTTAATGCTTGCAATGGACCAAGAACTAGAAACCTAGACTGCAAGTGGCCCTGCAGGAAAAAAATATAGAACAGAGTGAAAAGGATGTTACAGTGGGTGCCAAGGAAACTGGAAGCCAGATCTTGATCTCTCTTTCTGCTAAAAAGATATTAACTCACTTTTTATATGACTAATTTAGACTATTCAGATCGCTGCAAGCAAAAGCCTTCTCAGTTTATCATTGTCATCTCCTCAACTAGCCTGGCTTCCCTCTTCTAATCAGTGTCGACCCACAGAGCTAAAACCTACCCAGCCCTCCCATGAAAGCCTTTCTAAACTTGGTCTTGTAACACTGATTGATTTTCCCTTTTTTCTCCCCACTTCCACATTTTCCCCAAACAGAATTAGAGTCAAAAGACGGGGATTCAATTCCTGGTGATGTCTCTCTCTCTCTCCCTTTTCCATTGTTGTTAAAAAAAAAAAAAAGATAACATTTGCCATTTCAACAGTTTTCATGTGTACAATTCAATCATGTTGTGCAACCCATATCTGTTGACATGTTTTCCATTCACATAAATAAAATTCAATGCTACCTAAGCAATGACTTCCACTTTCCCTGTTCCTCCCGCCCCTGGCAACCACTGTTAAACTCTGATCTCTCTATATTTTCCTATTCTAGATATTTCATATTAGTGAGATCATACTTGTCCTTTTGTGATTGACTTATTTCACTCAGCCTGATTTCTGGTTATGTCTGTTACTAGTTGTGTGAACTCCTCCAAATCATTTACTATCACTGAGCTTCAATTTTCACATGAGAAAAATTAAGGAAATAATGTTTGCTTCACAGAGTTGTTATGGGAGTGAAATAAGATATTTCTATGGGAAAATACTTTAACAACGGGTAGAAAATGTGTATGCACCTCTGTTTGGGGCTACTTCCTCAAATGCATAGGCATCCTCCTTCCTGTTCCACATTAAAACCCCTATAATAAATCATATCTTTGGTAGAATCCACAGGACCTATGCTTGTTCTCCAGTAAATTAAATAAAGCATAAAATAACTAAATTGTGGGGATATATGCCATTTAAACATGGCTGCACTATTGACAACTGCAGCCCCCACAGGCCTCTATGCTGTATACGACATGTTGGGGCCTTGTCAGCGATAAGAAAGAAATTAGGCACAACTTGTTTTCCCAAACCTATTGTCCTGTTACTGATTGGCTTGTTTACCTGAATTCCTTCTCCCTTGTCCGAAACTTATTGTTACTCACCCAAAGCCCATTGTTCTGTTATTTGCTTCACTGCTTGCTGTACTGACTATAAATAAACTCCTAGGACTGGAACCAGGGTTCGACTCCTCAGAGTGACCCTCCTGGTCCCACTTCTCTGTAAGAGTTGTGGAATTGGTTATTGTCTCCGCTGCCCCGACATTCACCGCTGCTGCAACACTAAATAAATTTAATTCAATAAATTAAATAAATAAATGCCTTAAAAAAAAAAAAAAGTCACCATCGAGTCAATTCCAACTCATGTTGACCTCATGTGTTCCCGAGCAGAGCTGTGCTCCTCAGGGTTTTCGTTGGCTACTTTTTTCAGAAGTTAGGCTTTTTTTCTGAGGCAACTCTGGGTGGACTCGATACCGCAACCTTTCAATTAGCAGCTGAACCTATCAAATCTTTGCACTACCCAAACCAAAACCAAACCTATTGCCATCACATCGATTTCGACTCATAGTGACCCTACAGGTCAGAGTAGAACTGCCCCATAGGGTTTCCAAGGACCAGGTGGTGGATTTGAACAGCTGACCTTTTGGTTAGCAGCCAAGCTCTTAACCACTGTGCAACCAGGGACTCCTAATAAATGCCTATTAGTTTGCAAAATGGGGTTAAGTAGTTTCTCCCCCATACCAAAATTTAAGAAATAAAAATAAAAACAACCTCTACAGTTATTTTTATAGAGGAAGTCCCTCTTCCAGAATCAAAACTAACATAGTCCTTAGAAAGCAGTCATTATGTCTTATCCTTTGGTTCTGTGGTAAATAAAAATCTGGATGAGTAAGAGTGCAATCAGAAGATGTAAAAAATTAAAACAGAACTCAAGAATTTGAAGGGGAGTGGTGCTATGGTTATTATGCTCTATAAAATAAAAGAATGCATTTTGGAGACACATCCCCTCCTGCCTGAGTTATCGGGCCAGCCCACCACTCGTTCTTGCTGCTATTAGCCTCTCACAATGTAAAACATTTCTTCATTTCCAGCAGATAATACTTGTAGTGAAAAGATAATTTTTGAAGTCTATTACTTGCATTCTTAGTGAAGAGCAAAATGTAGCATTTTGTTCTAATATGCCATTGAAATTGTTTGAGTAGACACACCATGGAATCAAATACAAAACGTCAAAATGCTTTCCATTCACTATGCACATTTGCACTGCTTCAGTTAATGGCCATGTTTTTGTTCTTTTCCTTCATCTTTGCAGCTATAAGATGAAATGATTCAGTTGATGTAACTGAAAAGTACATTGAAAAGGTAGAGAGCAAATTACAAAAGCATCAAACCACAATTCCACCCACGTACTTTATTTTATAATGAAGTTTAATAATGATAGAAACTGTCATTAGATTTAAACATCCATCATTTTAGCAATTGTAGTTAATGTGAATATCTCATATGGGGTAATGTTTTATAAAAACACGGCAGGGATTGTGTATTATATTGAACTGAAATGTCATAATGAAATCTTAACTAGATGCTATTATTGTAATACATATTATGTTGAGAGAAATTTACTTCAACTTGTAAAGAAAATAAGTAGTGTGTTTCCTTCAACTTCGTAAGTTCAGATAATGTCATCTTGGAAGAAATCACAGTTTGGGTTTTGTTTTGTCATTGTTGTTTCTTTCTTTTTCAGACTTAACATGAACACAAATACACACTCACTACTTCTTATAATAAGTGCTATGCTTTTGTAGGTTGGTGGTAAATAATATTTGACAAAAATATTATATTTAGAAAGAAATGCATAGTCCTTTATATTGTTTATGTTTTCAACCCCCAAACTATTTGAGTTGCCTCATTAATCTGTCAGAAGAAGAAAGGATGGTCCCAATGGCAAACAGCTTGGGCCCAACCCTAAACAGGCCCCTCTAAAACCGGCTCAAGCCCAGGGGCGGCCGGGGTGGCCCAGCCCAGGGGGCTATGTTTGCTGAGTCATTCATTCAGTTGCAGCCTCTTTGCTTTGCTTTGCTTCCTGATGGTGTGGGTTCCTGCTGATGACTGAAAAACAGCATTGGAATATCAAACAAAATCAACACCTGAAGACTCTCTCATTTTCCACTGCCTAGCCACTTTCCACCCCACTCACAGCAGTCTCTGCCCACATCAAAAAGGTTTACAAAACCTCTGAAAGTGCCGAAGAACATTTCACAACTTCATATGCACTTGATAAAGGCAGAAGTATGAAGCAAACTTTCTCTTCTGAAAATCTGTCTTCTCTTCCCTAGTGTCATAAAAAGAAGGAGGAGAAGGTAGTAGGCTTTCCATACCACATTTTACTCTCCCCTGGCTCTAGAGGCCTCATAGTATAGTCGTTAAGAGCTCAGCTGCTAACCAAAAGGGTGTCAGTTCTAATCCACCAGCCACTCCTTGGAAACCCTATGGACAGAACTACTCTGTCTTGTAGGGTTGCTATGAGTCGGAATTGACTTGATGGCAATGGGTTCGGTTTTCATTTTGGCTTTGGCTCAGGAGCTATTAGGAAGAACTGGCTTAAGCAAAGAATCCTTGTTCTGTGCTTGCACTTGAGAAATTTTCATCACTTGCACTTCGTGAAATATTTTTTCCTTGTGAGTTCTGGTTCCATGGAGTTTTTTATGCTTATGTGTGCATTTTTGTATTTTAACAGTTTCACAAATGCTCCTGGATAAACTCACCAGCTTCCCATGAACTGGCCAAAACATTTACTCTTTACCACCAGGTGGCAGTGTAATGCCATTCATGTGTAGTACGAGAAAAAGATGGGTTCAAGGGACTTTGGATAAGTACTACTCACTACACTGTCCCTTGAGATTATATATATATATATTACATATTTAATACTGATACATTTAAGAAAAAGGAATCTATAGATTATGACAAAAAAAAAGTCCTGTTTCAGTTATCTACTGCTGTACACCAAACCACCCCTTGACACTTACTGGTTTAAAAGAACACTGATTTATTATTTATCAAAATTATGTTAGTTGATTGGACTCAGCTGGACCATTCTTCTGGGCTTATCTTCTCTTCCATGGAATGTAGCTGAGGTCCCTCATGTAGCTGGAACTTCCAAGATGGCCTCTTATCCTTTTCGATCCATTCCTTTGTAGCCTATCATTATTCGGTTATCTAGCCCAAGCTTCCTCACAGCATGGCAACTGGCTTCCAAAAGTTTAACCTCGAAGCAGACAAGCCCCATTGTTCAGTGTTTATAAAGCCTCAACCAAGACAAGTCATATGGCCAAGCCTATAGTCAATGTGTGAGAGGACTAGACAAGGGCGTGAATACCAGGTGGCATGCCCAGAAACATAGCAGTCTGCCATAACAAGTAACCAGTAATCAGTTGCCATGGAATAGATTCCAACTCCTGATGACCCCGTGTGTCAGAGCAGAACTGTGCTCCATAAGGTTTTCAATGGCTAAATTTTCAGAAGTAGATTGCCAGGTCTTTCTTCCCAAGCACCTCTGGGTGGACTCAAATTTCCAACCCTTGGTGAGTAGCCAAGCACGTTAATGGTCTGTGTCACCTAGGGGTTGCACAGCTTCATAGGCACAAAGAATCAGAAAATGCTCCAATTCCAATTTGCATTAGAAATGCCATACATCTAGAACTTCTTTATTCAGTAAATCATAGATAAGACATATGGCGCCAGCACAGCTTTAAAAATGTCAGCAAGACCAGCTGTCTGTGTCCCAGCAGTTTACTCTTTGGTGGGAGGGCACAATTTCAGGCTCTGGCCTGAGGTTTGCAGGGCCCAAAACACAGCGTTTTAAGAACACCTGATATTGACCGAGTTTCAAGCGAAAACCAGGGCTGACTAAATTTATAACAGACAACTTCATTATCCAGATATGAATACAAAGACAGACCTACATGACTTATGAATGGAGGCTATTTGCAAACTCAATCGTGGTAGATAAATCCCCCTAGGAGAACAAATTATAAAAGCAGAGGTTGCTTTATGAACACAAATTTGGAACACGAGGAACTGGATATTCTCAAGGGATATTTCCATTAAGGCTGATGAATTGTCTTTCTCTCTTCTACAAACATCTCTATTTTAAGGACTGACACCGTTCTGTTGAATTACAGCAACATTGCTTTTAATAAAACCAGAAAAACACTGACATACCATCATTTTTACTAGTAAAGGTTATGAACAATATTAAAAATGAAAGTCGAAACTTTTTCTCAATATTTTGTGTTGCATACAACCAGTATTTTTTCACTCAAGATAATACTCATACTTATTATGCTTGACCCAGAAAACATTGTTGATATATAATGTTGATTTGATAATGAGCGCACTTCCGTTTTTAATCTGATAATCCTCACAGCAAACAGGTTGTCATGGCCAAATGATGCTTTTGTAGTTTGGTTAACATCTGCCAATGAATGAACCTAAGAACAGCACTTATCAACAATTCTAAATTTACTTCAAGATTAAAAATAAGCAGAAAGCTTTGAATTTGCTAAGGCAGTCTTTTAAATTTATTAATATGTCAGGTATATACTCTGCAAATATAAACTGATACATGCTGGCATTATTCCTGGCCCTTTCCGTGAATTAGAAACAAAATGGGAGGATGGGATATTTATTGAAACTCCTCAGTAAGGGTTTGTGCTTATGACTGGGCATTAAGATAACAAATATATAGAAATAGCATATGTGAATAATTTAGACAGCATTTTTTATAAGGTTCTTATAGCCCAGACTCTCAAGATTCAGTTTGCATGATGAGAATACAATTTTTCTAACATGATTGCTCTTTCTCCAGTGGCAAAACATCCTTCATAGCATTTCAGCCTGAAATTAAGTGATTCATTAAATCAGAATGGAGAAATACTAAGCCAATTGACCAAGATTTCAGGGAATCATTTATCATATTTAAAAGAGTTTTCTTTTTTTTCCTCTTTAAATATTAGATACCTCTGTGTCAATATCAAAATGCCAATCTCCAAGGGAACAATTAGTACAAAGGACTAATTGATCACATGAACCACAACTTCCTCTAGCCTGAAACCAGAAGAACTAGATGGTGTCCGTCTACC
>NW_004443954.1:18743504-18747391 GCF_000243295.1 Trichechus manatus latirostris | reverse complement strand
AACACCAAAGACACAAGGAAAATATTAGCCCAAGAGACAAAAAGGGCCACATAAATCAGAGACTCCATCAGCCTGAGACCAGAAGAACTAGATGGTGACTGGCTACCACGAATGATTACCCTGACAGGGAACACAACAGAGAGTCCCTGATGGAGCAGGAGAAAAGTGGGGTGCAGAACTCGAATTCCAGTAAAAATACCAGACTTAATGGTCTGACTGAGACTAGAGGGAACCCAGAAGACATGGCCCCCAGACTCTCTGTTCACTAAAACCATTCCTGAAGCCCACTCTTCAGACAAAGATTAGACTGGACTATAAGATATAAAATGATACCCGCGAAGAGTGTGCTTCTTAGTTCAAGTAGATACACGAGACTAAATGGGAAGCTCCTGTCCAGGAGCGAGATGAGAAGGCAGAAAGGGATAGAAGCTGGCTGAATGTACACGGGAAATCTGGGGTGGAAAGGAGGAGTGTGCTGTCATATTATAAGGATAGCAACTATGGTCACATAACAATGTGTGTGTAAATTTTTGTATGAGAAACTAACTTCAGCTGTAAACTTTCACCTAAAGCACAGTTTTTTAAAAAAAGTAGCTTTCTGCACTCCAGCACAGATCTACTGAATGGAATGCTCTGGAAAAATCGCCTACGTTTTAATTTGCCCCAAGATTCTTATGTAAATTAAGTTAAAGAGAAAGGTTTGGAATCCACTGATGGCAACTGGCAAGAGGATATTTAGTATATAAAGAGAGGAAGGTCGTTGCTACTTTCACGTATCAGTAAGGGTGGTGTGCAGAATACAGACGAGACCTGTTTTGTGTGCCCCCAAAAGACATAACTATGACCTCGGTGGAAGTGAGAGGAGGCAATTTTAGCTGCAAAGATTGAACAGGCTTCCTTTGGAAACAGACCTCTGCTCCTTCAGCCTGGTTATTTAATTTAATCAGTGCCTTTCCAAAGATGGAGCCCTGGTGACTGAGTGGTTAAGAGCTCGGCTGCTAACCATAAGGTTGGCAGTTTGAATCCACCAGTCGTTCCTTGGAAACCCTGTTGGGCAGTTCTACTCTGTTCTATAGGGTCACTATGAGTCGGAAGCAACTTGACGGTAATGGTTTGTTTTGTTTTGTTTTGTTTTCCCCAAAGATATTTTAGGGGACATTCAAGCATCTCTTGGAGTTCTGGGACCATATGATTTCTAAGTTTACCTTCCAACCTTGAGGTTCTATGATTCTAGACATTATACCACACACAGGAGCGGATTTTAACTGACACACTTATGCCCAAATGCTCTCATTTCTCCCCCACTTCGCTCCTAGTACATGTGTTCAAGGAGAGTCTTTCTCAAAGACTTTGTATTTGACACGTTCTCTGGAAGATAGCTTCAAATATTCTCAGCTTGGTTCACTAAATCATGTGCACTGAAAATGTCCTAAAATCACAGGTACAAGTCTTAGAAAAACACGCAGGAAGCTGTCTCCCAGGGGCAGATAACTTAGGAGCTTCCTCTGGGTTTCCAGGCCCACCAGCCCATTCCTTACACAGCTGGACTGAGCTCACAGCGCTTGTGTAATTAATTCCTGAATCCTGAAGGAACCATTATGTTCCATTCACAGCTGCTGTTGTTAGTTACATAAAACATCACCTTGGTTATAAGATCAGAACTTTAATCATGTATTAGGACTAAAAACACACCTTAAAAAGCATAAAATCCAAATTGTTTCCATGCCACTATAGCGAGTATTAAAAAAAAAAATACCTACACTCTTTTGTAATATGGATTTGTGAAATGATGAAAATGTGGCTATCATTTATAGTTTCCTTTCAGAATGGACACTTATTTATAAATGAATGGTTCTGTAATAATCCAATGGCACCTTCATAAATCTCTCCAATGTATGGCAGTCTGTAACATATCTGATGAGAAATGTGTTTACTCTTTCAGGATTAAAAATAGAAAAACACAATAGAACAAGTTCATTGGCAGGTTCAGGTGGCCACTTAGTTTATAATAGAATCAGGAAATGAAAGTGCCCTGTGGTGCAGCAAAAAAACTCCACCAGAGCCCATTTTTAGCTAACACAAGCAAAGCATGTTAGTGTGTTTCCTCAGTTGTCAGTATTAAAAAAAAAAAAAACTAGTTGTATACCTCCTTTCAATCAGCAAAATATTTATTCAAATCCTCAGCTTGTTATTTCTTCATTAACAAGGTTTCCCCTGCTGCTCAGCAGAGTATGTGAGGAACTTTGCAAATGTCAGAAGCACTCAAGTTGAATCAACCAGGGGAAGTGATAACGAGGCTCATAATCAAGTGGAACTACAATAGTGGCACATTTCAAGCCGGGAAATAATAGATCGATACAGAAGGCTCTTTCCCATGGGATAAGACTGCTATTTGTTCTTATTTTGTGATCTGTTTTTACTCATCAAATCACAAGTACAATGTGTGTCTGTGTTAACCTTCAATTTGTAAATGATCATTTGTATTCTAATCCTCAGAACACTGCAACAGAGAAAAGAGGGTGCAATTCTGAAAGAAAGGCTGAGTCTTGTGAACGCAGGAGAGCAAAATAAAATAAGCAAAGTATTTTAGGGAAGGAATTAGTGCTTTCGGAACTCCTGATTAGCGTATGAAAATCTCATTCTAATAGATAAATCAACTCTAATGATGTAGAATTTGTGAAACATGGACAAATATAACAAAGGCCCTCACAGAAAACCATTTCAAAAGCTTCAGTTTAATCTGGCATTAGGCAAGTCTAACGGGTTCATTTGTGTGTTCCGAAAAAAATAAATGTATTTATTATCTTGAAGGCACAGATGTTTTACCTTTAATTTTGTATTTTGGGGAAGAATCTGAGTGACCTGGTTTGCAAGAGCTCCTGTCACTGGTGGTGAGAAAAAAATCTCAGTGCATTAACTTCTTTTATAAAATTGTGTGTTCCCTTCGGCACCATCGTCCAATAATAAATCAGGCCCCATCAATTTATCTTTTACACCAGTTTTCTTACATTATCTCAGATACAGATTACAATCTAACAGCTCCTGATTATAAAAAATCTGGTTCGTAAATACAAGATACATCTATAAAGTTGTTGCTTTTCATAAAACATATGATATCAAAATGGAAATCCAAAATATGTTTCCAAAACCACAAAAATTAAAAAGTTTAAATGTGTAGGTAAATAAATTAACCCACAAAATTTATAGGGCTACAGTGTGCTTCTTCCTTGGTTAAGAAATTTCTGCTTATACGCTTTTTTCTTTCCAAATATAAACAGATGTGCCTATACTAGAAAGGTGTCATTTCAAAAAATAAGGCCATGACCCACTATAAAAAGGAATAAATGACTGGTCATCCAAGTGTTCTCTGTTGTTAATTGACAGCAGTTATTATTGTGTGAGTTTGCGCTCAACTGCTAACCTCAAGGTTGGTGGGCTCGAACCCACCCAGCAGTACTACAGAAGAAAAGTTTTGGCGAATCTGCTTCTGTTAAGATAAAAGCCAAAAAATCCCTATGGAGCAGTTCTACTCTGTAACACATGGGGTCGCCATGAATCGAAATCCACTCAATGACAACTAACAACAACAACAACATTATTATTATGTGAGAGCCTTGACAACCTTCCAAAGGATCCTGAGGAAAGATTTGGAGCTGACGCAAGGAAACACTTAGCACTAAAAAAATAAATAAATAAATAACTGGTTGCCATATAGTCAATTCCGACTCAGGTGACGCCATGTGTGTCAAAGTAGACCTGTGCTCCATAGAGTTATTTTCTATGGCTGATTTTTCAGTAGTAGATCTTAGCCAGGCCTTTTTTCTGAGGTGCCTCTAGGTGGACTTGAACCTTCAACCTTTTGGTTAGCAGTCAAGTGCCTAATCATT
>NW_004443954.1:18724738-18743404 GCF_000243295.1 Trichechus manatus latirostris | reverse complement strand
CCCCCACCTCCCACCCCGCACCGGCCCCAGCACAGGAGTGCCTAGGAATTCAAAACTTGCCATATCAGTGTTGTAGCAGGCTGTTCAAATCTTTAAATACGGGAAGAAGACTAAAGAAAGTCAGCAAGCAAGGAGCAAGTTCTGATTGTGTCTGAATCCCCAGTGCTCATGTTCAGGTAGCACCACTGCAGGTTAGCCAGTCCCAGATATTCTTGCCTTGTTCCCCTGGGAGGGATTAGCACTATCCAAAGTGCAAACATCACAGCAGATGGATACAAATGAACGGCAAGTTTTCGTTGTTCTCCCCACGGTGCCACCTGAAGACCCTGTTCACAGGGTTTGGATACATCTGCCCAACGCTCAGGTAACTGTTGATGAGATTGTCACCTGGAGTGTAAGCTATAAATTGGGGCATTGGGTGAGGAGGAGAATGGCTTATAATGAAAAGAAGAGAAAAAAGATAATTAGAGAAACTTTTGGTTACTCCTCTGTATTATAGGAATTGATTTCCTGTATTAAACAAACGAAGTATTTAAAGTCAGTTATGAGCAAAACGAAGTTCCCTGTGTGGCTCAAGTCGTTTGCGATCAGCTGCTAACCTAAAGGTCGGCAGTTGGAATCCATCTAGCAGCACCTCAGGAAAAAGGCTTGGTGATCTACTTCTGTAAAGATTCCCTCCCTTCCATTGTTGCCATTGAGTCCATTCCAACTCATAGCGACCCTATAGGATGGAGTAGAACTGCCCCATAGGGTTTCCAAGCAGCGGCTGGTGGATTCGAACTGCTGACCTTTTGATTAGCAGCCAAGCTCTTAACCACTGCACCACCAGGCCAAGAAAACCCTATGAAGCACGTTCTACTCTGTAACACAGGAGGTCGCCATGAGCTGGAATCGACTCAGAGACAATG
This sequence comes from Trichechus manatus latirostris, assembly GCF_000243295.1. Taxonomy (NCBI): domain Eukaryota; kingdom Metazoa; phylum Chordata; class Mammalia; order Sirenia; family Trichechidae; genus Trichechus; species Trichechus manatus. The sequence continues at coordinate 18,742,496 of NW_004443954.1, read as the reverse complement.
GGTTTGGTTTGTTTGTTTTGGTATGAGCAATATGATTCCAAAGGCCTGCGTCTGAGCTACCTTGGGAAAGTCAGCAAAATCAGAAAATGCTCAGATTAATGTCCTTGGGTCTGTGGACCACATCTTTCCTGTGCATTCAAACTTCGCCTCAGGATATGTCATAGGAAAGATCACTAGGTGTCTATTTTTTGCCAAATATTTCCTAAGGAAAGCAAAGATTCTTTACCGGTCTCCAAGGCCCAGGGAAATCCGTCTTCATGCAACGTTGGGGGTGACTTTGTAGAATAAGCTGGTTTCTTTTGTCAAACGAGTTCTCCTTCAAGTTGGCTGAGAGTTTATTTTTCACTTTGTAGGAAAATTCTACAGAGAGCCTAATAGTGCCAAATGGAGTCAGGAATCATTTGTAACACCCAACCGCAACATGGATTTTATTTTATGCTTCCTTCTAAATAAGTCTTTTCTAAATATATTTTTGAGAGCTGACGGCACATAAAAGGGAGCTATTAAGGAGAGCCACAGGGTGTCTTTGATGGGAAGGGCTGATTATCCCTGACAGCCTCCAACTTTTGAATTCATGGAAAGGCAAACCACAAATATTTGAGTAAGCCTAGCATGCAGATAAATTTTATGCCACATTGCCCTTCTCCCCTTTTCCTTCTCTTTCCTCTCCCCTGCCTTCCCAGACCCTTCTAAAACATACGTTTGTTACGAGGTGTTCTTGGAAGCTTTCTGATGTCATCTGAATCACATAGTATCAGACCTGTCAGCATCTTTTTAAAAGGCAAGCTTGCCTAGTCCTATAGCAGCTTCCCAATTAGAATACACTGTATTTATTTATCCACTCCTTTGCATGGCATTGTGAAACATTGCGCTGTAGCAAGGTACCCTGGGAAAAGCTCCGAGCTTTCAGAACCCCAAGTTCCAGGGAGGTCCTCAGCAAAACCACAAATTTTACCCTTCGTTCAGGTTTCATTCTGTGACCTTGTACCAAGCTTCCATGAATAGAACATTGTCCTCACAGGGTAGAGGCTCAATAACTGGACATTTTCTGGGTCCCTGGATTTGTACAATGAGATATCAACTCCAATCTGTGAGCACAATGCTCCAGTGACTGCCAGGAATGGCTGCAATATTGATGCCTTTCCATGTAGATCGCATCATTCACCAAGCAGAGCTCAGTAAAATGATACTGTAGTTAACAAGTTTTATAACACAAAGTTACTTTAAAACATGGAACTCATCAGAGGGAAGCCTGTTTGTGCATGTCACTGCTACATTTAATTGTCAATAAATAAAGATTTGCTTCACCTATTGTCATGTATATCAAGTAAGTCATTAATCTAAACTAATGAAGCTTAAGACATATGACAGACAGTTTTTATGGAGCGCCTCCTTAATGATATGTTTGCTTTTCATTTCAATGCCAAGCAAGCCCATTATCAAGAAAGTAGCACATTACGGTCCAAACGCATTGAAATCTACAGCACTACTCTTTGTTCTGAGTTCACAATAAGCAGCACTTACATATTCATGTACTCTCTGAGATGAAACGCATTAGTTAGAAATGAAGCAGGGAGGTGGACAATGCATCTAATGCTCGAACTCCATTGTGGGTCCCCCACCCACTTTGGATTTTTAAGCTCACCTGGAAAGGAAAAGGAGACTAAATCCAGCCCAATTCATGTACACATCCATTTTGAAAAATATGCGTGAATGTGTATCATAAACATAATGACTCCTAATCACGAAAGAACACCCTGAATCTCTGAAGAAAACAAACCCAGGATGCCAAGCAGCAAACAAATAGCTCCTGGATAATAAAAGTAAATCTTCTCCAATTATTTCGATGTTCACATTAGTCCTAAAGCTTTGATGATTTCCAAAGATGAAGTAATTATTTTTTATTCTGCTTCTAGTTTGGATGAGAATAATGTGGACAAATTAACATCTATCAAAACATAATGATCTCTATCCCTAGTGACATAACAAATTCAGAGAGTTGACCCTTTGGTCCAGTTCCACAAGAGATGTCGCTGCAGGCTCCAAACACCAAATGAAAGATTCAGTCATGTTGCAGTTTTTTTTTTTTTTTTTACTTAAATATGTAGAAATATGTCTAAAAGGAGACCAGTTTACAAGAGGATACAATATTAAGTATGGCCAGGAATCTTGACTATCTTGCTCATCAATATATTTCCAGCACCTTCCACTATCCATGAATCAATGGTGGGTACTTGGTGAATATTTGCTATACCTAGGAAAGCAACTGTGATATAAAGAACAGGAGGATTTTTAAAAACCACTTCTGGAAACACTTTCCTTTCCTCTCCCTTCCCATTTTGCCACTTCTTCTACTAAAAACAGGAAGTAAGCTCTCCACTGGCAATTCTTTCTGTTCTACACCTTCAGGGCCATACAAGAAGGTACCTGTACTAGTCAGGGTGCTCCAGAGAAACAGTACCAACAAGATGTATTGAGACAGAAAGAGAGATCGTTAGAGAGAGAAAGAATTGTTAAGGAATTGGCTTATGTGATTGTGGGGACTGGCAAGCCCAAATTCTGTAGGCCAGGCAGCAGGCTGGAAACTCCAGCAGGATATTTATGTTACAGTCTTGAGGCAAAATTCTTCTCCCTCAGAAAAGCTCAGTTTTTTCTCTTAAGGCCTTCAACAAATTAGATGAGGCTTTCCCACATTATGGACTGTCATCTGCTTTACTTACAGTCAACTGATTGTAGATGTTAATCACATGGAAATACCTCCACAGTAGCATCTAGACCAGTGTCTGACCTAACGACTGGGCACCATAGCCGAGACAAGTTAACACGTAAAATTAACCATCACAGTACCTTATGAAATCATAAGTCCATTCCTATTTTAATTCTCTATTTGTTGAAAGCAAAGCAAAATTAAATTCATTCCTTCAAGAGATATTAATGGAATATGTACAGTAAACCAGCTTGGTATGTGGGCGGGCCCTCCTAGAGTTTAAAGACACACTGGAAAAAAACAAACCCATTGCCCTCAAGTTGATTCTGACTCATAGCAACCCTATAGGACAAAGTAGAACTGCCCCATAGGATTTCCAAGGAGCAGCTGGTGGATTCCAACTGCTAACCTTTTAGTTAGCAGCTGAACACTTAACCACTGAACCACCAGGGCTCCAGAAGGTGTTAGCACTACCCAAGAAAAGCAAGGGTGGACGAAGGCATTCCCGGTTAGTAAAGCGTTATGTTTAGTATACAGTTTCTGGGTATACAGAAAATTAGATTATAATTACCAAAGAATTATATAATACATTACAAAACTCTATACCAGGGTTTCTTACCTCAGCACTATTGACATTTAGGGCTGGATAATTATTTGTTGTGGGATACTGTCCTGTGCATTGTAGGACATCTAGTAGCACCCTTTTACCTTCTAGGTGCCAGTAAAACCAAAACCAATCCCATTGCCATCGAGTCAATTCCAAATTATAGATGCCAGTAGACAACCAAAACTGTTTCTAGATATTGCCAAAAGAGAAGCAGAATTAACCTAGCTGAAAATCATGGCTCTAGACATTCATATTTAATGAATGCAATCTAATCTTGTTTCGGTGATTTAAATGGCACATAATTATCCAATTTTGACTTAAGATGGACATCCATGGCAAGATTAGAGGCAGTTTAAAGTTCCAATTAGTGGAACATTAGATAGCAGAGTAGTAATAATAACTATTGTCTTAGGCTGTGTTCTCTAGAGAAGCAAAACCAGTATAGCATCTAAATATATATAGACAGAGATTTATATCAAGGAAATGGCTCACATGATTGTAGAGGCTGAAATGTCCCAAGTCCGTGGATTGATGTAGCTGCAGGAGCTGGTGAACCCAAGATTGGCAGGTCAGAGAGCAGGGCTCCCACTCATAGGCTGTGAAGATCGACTAATCCCAAGATCGACAAATAAGCTGATAGCTCAAGTCCCAAGAACCAGAGGTCAGATGAACAGGAGGCAGCCGCAGGATCCAGAGCAAACAAAAAAAGCCAGAATGTCTGCTTATATTCAGATGCAGGCCCCACTCCCAGGGAAACTCCCTTTCAACTGATTGGCTACTGACAGCAGATTTCATCATGGGAGTGATGACATATAAACACTGAGAATCATGGCCCAGCCAAGGTGACACACGATCTTAATATCACAACTATCTACTACCAGTAGATAACAGTTTGTTAGATTGTAATAACCACACATGATAAAAATGTTCATTATTTATGCCATTTTGTAAATGAGAAAACAGAAGAGTCAGCAAGGTGAATGACTTGCCCAGTGACCTATTAAAAAGTCTTCAGTGGGCTTGGGAGAGAGTCCTGGGCTCTCTGCTGGAATCCTGGGGATCCCAGATCCTGTGTCTCTATTTTAACACCTGAGCTCTGCAGCCTGCATTTCCTTAACAATTAAATGAACCACCTGATGATAATTCCCACTCATATTGTCTTAAATAACTTTTTAGCTTGTCCTTGATATGTAGCATATTTATAATGCCAGAATATCATCGGACATGAGAGAGTGACTCAGACTCCAAGATGTCTGGATCCTTAGTGATCTGGGTCAGGTAAAGATAATTGAGATGCCAAGAGCCCACAAAGATATGAAGACCCTGGACCTCCTTGGACAATGGGTGAGTGTTTCGGGAGTGAAATGCAAACCAAAATGCAAAATACATTTGACTAAGGCTTTGCAAAGATAATGCCACATTGCACGGGGCTTTGATATTGTAATGTTAAAAGGGGCATTTTTCTCCATTTTCTTATTTTGTGTCACAACTACATGATGTAGTCCAAATCCATCCCTCTTGTCCATACTAGGTGTCTTAAAAAGCAGCCCTTTCCAAATCTCTAATCTCCAAATCTATCTCCATCGAGGAGGTTGCAGTCCGGAGTTTGGAATACTCACTGCTCAAATATTAGCTGCAGTCCAAAATAAGTGTCAAATTCCATGACCTCAGGTTGAGGCCACCATCAGTAAGGTTAGCCTGTGGACAGGGCTAGGTCCCTGGGAATCCTTCCCCACACTGTTTTCTACAAAACGAAGCCACTCAACCACTTGGGTTAGCTTTCTAGACATCCTGCAGCTTCAACAAGTTTCTCCCAAGAGTAAATGACCCAAGAAGTAAAAGCTTTCTCACTCTACTTCCAGGAATTGGCCCCAAGGGAGAAACCCACTTATACAACTGTCAGAACAAGCATATGCCAAGACCTTTCATCCCAAGGAGGACTGGCATCACCGAGGCACACAGGGTCCTTCTTGGTTCTGAAACCTGAGCTGCCTTTTGCCTCCAGTCCACCATCCGGCTCACACTGAGCACTGCCCTTTACTGACCCCTTCCAAGAGGATGAGGGGGAGTGCAAAACAGGAGAAAAACCCCAGTCACTTAAGTCCTCTCTGTAACTTCACCTGCTGGACTTTCCCCAGGCCTCTTGGGGGTGAGCCCCTCACAGCTACACTCAAGTGATTGATCCCACAAGAACCTTCTCTTTCTTTATATTCCCCAGTCAGAGGGGAAAGCTAAACTCTTAGCTGTGAACTTTTATTTTTTTGTACTAACATTTTATATCGCTCATTCTATGCTGGACACACTAATACTTTATATGTATTAACTCATTAAATACAACAGTATTACCATGTAAGTTTTACTATTATTCTCATTTAACAGAGTTAAAACAGGTTCAACAGCGAGTAAGAGTCAGGGCTGCAATTCAAATCCAGACTGTCTGGGCCCAGACGCTGCAATCACATGAACAGTTTCTTCTCTTTGTTTTCTGGGCCTCTCAGGAAGTATCTCAATGATACCAGCTTTTAGTCCTCCTCACCAGGAAATTCAGGAAGACCTCTCTCCACTTCCCGGTGAGGGAGACTAAAAGCTGAGCCCTAGTGATACAATGGTTAAGCGCTAGATAAAGATTACAGCCAAAAAAACCCTTTGGGGCGGTTCTATTCTGTTGCATGAGTCAGAATCAGCTTGATGGCACCCAACAACAACAACCACCACAAGCCTTGAGGAGATCAGAAGGTCATTACCATATACACACACCTGAGAGTCAGGTCTCTCCATTCCCCAGAAGGTGAAAAGAGACACACCTCAGAGGGTCCCTGCTTCAAGTCCCTTTCCCCCTTAATAGTGGTCAGATTTGGATTCCAGAAACTTTCTCAGGCTACCTCCTGCAATCAACCAGTATGCCTTAACCCTAAGGCAGAGAATCACAACCCTTTCTCCTGACAAAGTAATACAGTCCCTCTTCTTAGACTTACATTAATAAGTGCATCTTTACTTCTTAATTTTTCAGGAAAAACAAAAAGCTTAGCCTCTATACTGTGGGTCAGGCTAGTTTCTGTTTCTGACAGGATTAGTATAGGTGACTGTGGATATGCAGTCCTTTACCCAAATTCGGCCTTAAATATCTCTTTCTCCATACAGCATGTCCAAGCCTTCAGAATCAGGCATACCCTCTCTTCCCTGAGAACCTCTTGTGTTTCTGAATTCACCGACCTGAGTTAACCTTTGTCCAGCCATTTGACTCATTTGGCTGATCTCACCTAAATTTGTGTTTCCAGAGGTGGGATCTGCATCTTGCTATACTCCAGAACAAAAGCAGTAGCTGACATTGGTTATGGGTTTACTGTGTGCTGGACCTTCTGCTCAACACTTTAGATAGTTTATCTGCTTTGAATTTCATCGTAAATCTATGAAGTTACTCCCAGCGTCATCCTATGTTTCAAACAGGATAACTGAAGTTTAGAATAGGCGAGAACATACCCCAAGTTCTCACAGTTGGTAGCCAGGTTTTGAACACAAAGCCCACCACCTTCCTGACCACATGCACCCATTTCTTTGCATTTCCCACTTTCTTTATAGCAGTTTTCAAGTGCCTTGAGGGCAGAAAATACATTATGTTAAATCTCCACACTCACCAGAATGATCATTTAGTAGGCAAGCAATAAACATTTGTTGGATGAACTGAATGAATATTGAGAGAATAGGTGTGTCTTTCTTCAGGGAGCCTGAGCCTAGGTTTTAATCCATCTCCACTCCACCAACAAACTATGTACCTCTAAGCATTTTCCTTAATCTCTGTGCTTCAGCGGTTTCCTCATCTGTAAAATTAGTATTATATAACTAAAAAAAAAAAAAAAGATGCCGTCTACTCGACCTCACGTGTTTCTGAGCAGAACTGTGTTCCATAGGGTCTTCAAGGCTGTGACTTTGAAAGTAGATCACCAGGCCTTCCTTTCAGGACACCTGTGGGTAAGTTTGAACCGCCAACCTTCTGTTATAGTTAGTCTTCAAGTGCTTAACCATTTGTGCCACTCAGGGACTCATATAATAACTTTATTTTTTATTACATAATAGCATCTATAAGGAGCCATGGTGGCATAGTGGTTAAGCACTCGACTGCTAACCAGAAAGGTTAGCATTTCATCTCACCAGGAGAAAGATGTGGCAGTCTGCTGCCGAAAAGATTTACAGCTTTGGAAACCCAAAGAGGCAGTTCTAGTCTGTCCTATAGGATCGCTATGAGTCCGTTCGACTCAATGGCAAAAGGTTTTAGTGAGAATAGCAACTAATAGAGTTATGGTAAGAATTAAATGAGTTAATACATGTAAACTGCTTAAATCGATGACTAATAAGGGTGTGATAAACTATTATTTTTCTTTAACTCTTATTTGATTTCTCATCATTACTCAAATCTGCTGCAAAAGACCTCTTTAAAGTGTTAAAAAGCAAAGATGTCGCCTTGAAGACTAAGGTGCGCCTGACTCAAGCCATGGTGTTTTCAATCACCTCACATGCATGTGAAAGCTAGACAATGAATAAGGAAGACCAAAGAAGAACTGATGACTTTGAATTATGGTGTTGGCAAAGAATATTGACTATACCATGGTCTGCCAAAAGAACCAACAAATCTGTCTTGGAAGATGTATAGCCATAATGCTCCTTAGAAGCGAGGATGGTGAGACCTCATCTCATGTACTTTGGACATGTTATTAGGAGGGCTCAGTCCCTGGAGAAGGACATCAAGCTTGGTAAAATAGAGGGTCAGTGAAAAAGAGGAAGACCATTAAAGAGATTGATTGACACAGTGGCTACAGCAATGAGCTCAAGCATAACATGGATTGTGAGGATGGCTCAGGACCAAGCAGTGTTTTGTTCTGTTTTACACAGGTTCACTAAGTTGGAACCAACTCAGTGACACCTAACAACAACAACAACGTGAAAATAGATAATTAAAGTGCTTTTTGATGGCAATGAAGTACATCATACACCCACAAACAGATTTCAGTGAAAATTAATAAACAAAACTTTATAATTTTTACAGTTTCTATGGTTAAATTAAAGTTAATATACATCTTCAGGAGTCATGTTAGGCTGAGCTGCTTGCATTTTCTAAAGAGCAAGACCTTCTTCGTTGGCTTGTTTGTCCTCAGAGTTATATGGAAGATGGAAGTGGGTCAAATGAAAGTAAAGTGATGACATTCTCTGTTACTCCCTTTCTTTTCTTCGGTTTTCCCTTTCTTCACTCTTTTCCTCATTGATGACCACCCTACACTAATTTTGGTTGTCCAATGTTTGTTCTCTTATTCATGTCTAGCCTCTTTACTGAGTGCCTCCCTCAAAGTAGAAAGCTTTTGATAACTTGTTGTTGTTGTTAGTTGCCATTGAGTCATTTCTGACTTAGGGCAATCCTATGAGAGCAGCAGAGTGCTCCGTAGGGTTTTCAAGACTGTGACCTTTCAGAAGGAGATCACCAGGCCTGTCTTTCTAGGTGCTTCCGGGTAGGTTCGAACTGCCAACCATTTGGCTAGAATTACAGCACTTAACCCAGGGATACAATTCTTCGTTGATTTAATAATTATTCTTCAGTGTGAATGAATTCCAGTATTTTGCACATCCAAACCGTCAATTTCAACTAGTGGAATGAACGGTCTCCCTTATTATTATTTTTTGTTGTCGTTATTTTTCAAAGGAATTCCAAATACCCATAACTGATGGTTACAAGTCAGGGAATCATTCCACCACTCCCCCACCTACCCACCTACCCACAGTCAACCCCCCTCCTGGTATCCCATTGAATCCAGAATCACCCAAATGTGGTCCTTAAGGTGTTCTGACAGTTTCAACCTGTGGAGGAGATTTGACACCTTGGTGCTAAGGACTCAGGCTACTTTCTTCTAAAGCACAAGTATGCGAACTAATGCCCATTGTGTTTCTCATTTTCTTGCCTGGGCACAAGCTAGAATTTCTCCCAGTCTCCTCTAACTTTAGGAAAAGCTCTCTGCCTACATCTCGCAAGTGCGCACTTCATGTATTCTGCTGCATTTGAGAGTTTAGTTAGTATATAATGTATACCATTTCTGACATCTTTTATCTGATGTCTTGAAACACATTCCTCTCCCTCCTTTATTAATTCCAGCTATGGGGATGAAGAGGAGAGCCTGGGTGGCAAAAATGGTTAAGAGCTCCACTGCTGGTTAAAAGGTTGGGAGTTCGAACACACCAGAGGCACCTCAAAAGACATACCTGGCTATCTGCTTCTGAAAGATCACAGCCTTGAAAACCCTATAGAGCAGTTCTATTCTGCACGCATGGGGTCTCCATGAGTCGGAGTTGAGTCCAGGCAACTAACAACAGTGATGAAGCTATGACAAAGAAGTGTGACCTTGGAGTTTTATTTCTTCATCAATAGTGGAAATATTTCAACGGAAATAAAAAAATAAATTAATCCTAGGATATTAAACCAGCCTCTGAAAAGACATTTAATGTTTTTTAATAAATATCCAGTTGATGGTTTCATCAATAATTCATATTCTGGGGGAAATTCCACTTCATCAATGCTATAAAAATTGAGGAATTTCTAAAAGCAATTTTTAAATATTCTGAGAAACTAAATTATTTACATTTTCATCTTTACTGCCTGAGATTAATAATGTAATGGTGATTTCAGGTTTTAATTGTCATCTAGGAATCAAACAAGATTCCATAGGAATAATAGTGACTGCTTTAATATGTATCTCCCCAGACATCCTCAAAATCTATACAGAACAAAATGGTGAGCAAGTGAAAGAATCCAGAGCACATGTCTATAGGTAATAGCAGATATTAACGATGGAGGTGAATAAATGGTGCTCTGGTGGCACAGCGGTTAAGAGCTTGGCTGCTAACCAAAAAGGTCAGCAGTTTGAATCCACCACCCACTCCTTGGAAACTATGGGGCACTTCTACTCTGTTCTATAGGGTTGATATGAGTCAGAATCGACTCGCCAGCAACAGTTTTGGTTTTTTGGTTTTTAGGGAATAAGAAGAGCTAATACACATAAATAAAATGCTAGTCATCTTTTTAATTCAAAAATAAACCACCTGGAAAAAAAGGGAAAATCTAAATTATATAAAATAAATTAAAAGTATGTATATATGTAAATATATAGAGATGGATACATGAATATAACCATGGAAACAGAAATAAATTTTTAAATGATACTATTTCATAAAACTGTGAAAATATATTGAAAACTAGATGAAATTAATGACTTTTTTAGAAAATAAATTTTTCCAAAATTGACAAAAGCAAAGATAAAGCTTGATCAGAAAATTTCCTACAAAAAAATAAAGTCCATTGAACAAACCCCTCCAACAGAAAGTGCTAGGCCCAGATGGTTGAGTGAAAATTCTACCAGTCCTTCAAAATCCAGATCATCCCAAAGCATCTTACTTGTTGCAAAGAGTAGAAAAACAAGGAAAATTTCTTAACTCTGTCTATGAAACAAGTATAACATATGTATCTAAACCTAATAATGATAGTACATGCCCACAAACATACAAATCTGCAAAACAATCTCACTTCTAAATATCAGCGGAAAATGCTTAAATAAAATATTAGCAAACAGAAATCCAAAAGCACATTTAAAAAATAATAATACATCATGACCAAAGGAAACGTATTCCAGGAATATAAGAAATATGAGAAGTCATATTAATATAATTCATCTTATTAATAAATCCAGTTTTTTAAAAAAATCATATTATTCTCTCTAAAAATGCTAAACGATATTCAACAAAATTCATCACCCATTCCTCATTTTTAAAAGCCCATTATATATGTGTTATGAAGACTAAAAGCCTTCCCACTAAGGCAGGAATAGGCTAACATGTCCACTGCCTCCACTATCATCTACTGCTGCTTTAGAGGTTTAATCCACAGCTATTGGAAAAGTGAAAACATTTAGAGGCATAAATATTGGAAAGAAAAAAGTGAAATTATATCTATTTGGCAGATATGATAGTGTACTTAGAAAAACTGAGAGAACCTATGCTAAAACTAATACAAATATTTAAAGAATTCAATAATGTATCAGGATATAAAATTATCACACAAAAGTAAATTATCTCCATATATACAAAACAATAATCTGTTAGAAAAGATACCGAAAAAGAAAACTGTATATTCAACAGCAAAATCAAAAGATACTTAGAAATAAACTTTAAAAAAGAAACCTTAAAACTCTCCTGGGTTAAAGATCAAATTTAAAAATACGTAGACCCAAACAAATAGAAAGACATTATCTCATCTTGGATATGGCAATTCAACATAATTAAGTCTGTCAGTTTTCCTCAGGCTAATAAACCAATTTAATGCAATCCCAAAACAACATCAGCAAGTTCTTTCTTTTTCCAGAGCTATCTGAATAAATTCTAAAGGGCATGTGGAAAATAAATACAAGAATATCCAGGAAAATCCTGAAAAATAAGAATTATCATAGGCGAATACCACTACCAGGGGAGACCCTGCATAGTGCAAATGGTTAATGTGCTCAGCTGCTAATCTAAAGGTTGGAAGTTCAAGTTCACCCAGAGGCAACTCAGAAGAAAGGGCTGGCAATCTACCATTGAAAATCCTATGGAGCACAGTTCTACTCTGACACACATGGGGTCACTATGAATTGAAATCAACCAAATGGTAACTGGTGTACACTACCAGATCTTAAAACATAGAGATCTATAATTAAAACTGTGTGATGATCCAGGGGTATAAATAGAAAGACAAGCCAATGGTACTGAAGAGAAAGTCCAGAAATCAGCCAAGTTACATATGGCAATTTGGTATATGATAATGTTAGAATTCAAATCACTGAGGAAAAAACTGATTGTATAATAACTGATTTTGATACACCTTGCCACTCTTTAGAAAGAAATACTGCAAAAATAAAAACATTTTTTCAACCAGTGTATGAGGAAAGTCTTTCTAACTATGACTCAAAATCCAAATTCAGTAACAGAAAGATTGACAAGTTTGACTATAAAAAACCTGCCAAATATAAAAATTATAAACCAGGTGAATAGAAAACCGATAAAGGAGAAAATATTTGCAGTGTATATTACAGATAAAAGATTAATCTATTATATAAAGCATATTAAAAAAAAACAAAACACCCATTGCCATCAGAGTCAATTCTGACTCTATAGGACAGAGTAAACTGCCCCATAGGATTTCCAAGGAGCAGCTGGTGGATTCAAACTGCTGACCTTTTGGCTAGCAGCCAAGCTCGTCTTAACCACTTCGCCTCCAAGGCTCCAAAGCTTATTTAGAAGTTGAGAAAAAAGACCAAAGACACAATAGAAAAAATAGGTATGACAGACAGTTCATAGATATAAAGTTTGTGTATACATATAAAAAAATGCTCAATTTTACACATAACAAGAGAAAGATAAATAAGCATATACTCATACCATTTTCACCTATCACATCAATAAACAAATTAAAAGCTTGACAATATAGCTAGTAAGGAAACATTGCTGGTGGAAGTGCAGAGTGGTACAACCTCTATGGAGGAGAATCTGGCAATATCTAACAAAGTTATTGATGCATGTATTCTTTAGTTGCCTGTCCTAGTTTTAGAAATCTACCTAAAAGACGTTGTTGTTGTTGTTAGCTGCCATTTAGTCAGCCCCCAACTCATGGAAACCCCATGCACAACAAGATTGGACCACTGGATCCACAGGGTTTTCATTGACTGATTTCCAGAAATAGAACACTAGGCCTTTCTTCCTAGTCTGTCTCAGTCTGGAAGCGCCACGGCAACCTGTTCAGCATCATAGCAGTATGCAAGCCTCCACTGACAGAAGCACGGTGACTACACGTGAGATTGGAATCGAACCCCAGTCTCCCACTTGGAAGGTGAAAATTCTACCATTGAGCCACTACTATCTTCATCTAAAAGTTACACCTCAACAAATACAAAACAATAAATGCACAAGTTTATTCATTATGGCTTTATTTGTAATGCCAAATAGTGGAAACACGCTAAATGGAACATTTGTGGAATACACTATGGTACATCCACAAAATGAATCACTACACAGCTATAAAAATCAGTACAAAATATTAGGCAGATCTCTAGGAACCAATATGAAGTGATATGCAGATATATTGCTAGACGAAAAAAGAAACAAACAAGAGTGTGCAAGATACAATATCACCTGGTAAGAAAAAGAAACAATACATATGCTTATTTTTGCCTCCTGCAAAAAAAAAAGACCCAGAAAATAAAGGACTGGTTAATAGGGTGTGGGTAGAAAAAGGATGAAAAAAATAAAGATGGGAATGAGACTTGTCTGAGTAAAGCTTTACATATATTATATATATATGTGTATATATATATATATATACACATATATATATTTGAGTCCTCTAAAGCCTTAATATTTTCAAAAATAAAACTAAAAAGTTTGAAAAAAGCAAACTCTAAAACTGAATACTAAATAAAACAGAATCAAATTACTAACACCAAAAATGGGTAGCATAATCAAAGAAAAAACTTCCTTAAATAACTCTCTAAAACAGTTCTCTGTATACCTTATATGGGTCATATTCTAAAGACAAAAAGAATACTACAAAAACAATGAAACTTTGCTTAATAGGCTGCTGTTGGCTGTTATATTGCTCTAACAATTCTGAAACTATTAGGAGTTTATAAGGATATTACAAACAGGAGGACTTTGAGGGAAGATCTACTTTACAAAAGAATGCCAACTACTAAACTCAAAAGAAATAAAAGAATTATAAAACTGCCTATTTGCAACTCAAATTCAGTAATTTGTTTAGGGAAGGCTCATTTAAAAAAAACAACTGTCATAGAGTCCATTCTGATTCATAGTGACCCCATGTGTTGCACAGCAGAACTGCACGTCATACTGTTTTCAAGGTTGTAAACTTTCAGAAGCACATCTCCAGGCTGTTCTTCCAAGGTGCCTCTGGGTAAGTTGGAATCACCAACCTTTCGGTTAGCAGTTGAGTGCTAAACGTTTGTGTCACCCAGGGACTCCTTAAGACTCATTTATCATTGTGGCTTCGAGTTGATTCCAGACTGCTAGTGATTCCACATGACAGAGTAGAACTACCCCATAGGGTTTTCTAGATCTTTTCCTACAGATCCACTGGGTGGGTTCCAACTACCAACCTTTCAGTTTGCAGTGAAACACTTAACCACTGTGCCACCAGGGCTCCTTTAAGGCTCATTGTTGTTGATGTTAGGTGATCTCGGGTTGATTCCAACTCATAGCAACCCTGCGTACAACAAAAGGAAACACTGCCCTGTCCTGCAGCATCCTCACAATTATTGCTGGGTTTGAGCCCATTGCTGCAGCCACTGTGTCAATGCATCTTGCCGAAGGTCTTCCTCTTTTTTGCTGACTCTCTACCAAGCATGATGTCCTTCTCCAGGGACTGGTCCCTCCTGATAACATGTCCAAAGTGTGAGAGACAAAGTCTCTCCACCCTCGCTTTCAAGGAGCACTCTAGCTGTATTTCTTCCAAGACAGGCTTGTTCATTCTTCTGGCAGTCCATGGTTTATTTAATATTCTTCAACAACAACATAATTCAAAGCCATCAATTCTTCGGTCTTCCTTATTCACTGTCCAGCTTTTGAATGCATATGAAGTGATTGAAAATATCATGGCTTGGGTCAGGCCTATCTCAGTCCTCAAAGTAACATCTTTGCTTTTCAGCACTTTAAAGAGGTCTTTTGCAACCGATTTGCCCAATGCAATATGTCGTTTGATTTTTTGACTGCTACTTCCATGGGCTTTGATTGTGGATCCAGGTAAAACGAAATCCTTGACAACTTCAGTATTTTCTCCCTTTATCGTATTGCTAATTGGTCCAGTTGTGAGGAATTTGCTTTTCTTTAGGTTGAGGTGTAATCCATACTGAAGGTTGTAGTCTTTGATCTTCATCAATAAGTGCTTAAAGTCCTCTTCACTTTCAGCAAGCAAGATTGTGTCAGCTGCATATTGCAGGTTGTTAATGAGTTTCATCAGTCCTGATGCCAGGTCCTTCTTCATATAGTCCAGCTTCTCGGATTCTTTGCTCAGCATACAGATTGAATAAGTATGGGGAAAGGATGCAACCCTGACGTACATCCTTCTTGATTTTAAACCATGCAGTATCTCCTTGCTCTGTTCAAACAACTGCCTCTTGGTCTATGTACAGGTTCTGCATAAGCACAATTAAGCATTCCGGAATTCCCATTCTTTACAATGTTATACACAATTTGTTATGATCCACACAGTCGAATGTCTTTGCATAGTCAGTAAAACACAGGTAAACATCTTACCGGTATTCTTTGCTTTCAGTCAAGATCTTTCTGATATCAACAATGATATTCCTTGTTCCATGTCCTCTTCTAAATCCAGCTTGAATTTCTGGAAGTTCCCTGTTGATGTACTGCTGCAACAACTTTTGAATTATCCTCAGCAAAATTTTACTCATATATGAAATTAAGGATATTGTTTGATAATTTCTGCATTGTGAAGGATCATCTTCCTTTCAAATAGGTACAAATATGGATCTCTTCTAGTCAGTTGGCCAGGTAGCTGTCTTCCAAATTTCTTGGCACAGAAAAGTGAGCACCTCCAGCACTACATTAATTTGTTGAAACATCTCAGTTGGTATTCTGTCAATTCCTGGAGGCTTGTTTTTTGCCAATGCCTTCAGTGCAGCTTGGACTTCTTCCTTCAGTATCATTGGTTCTTGATTATATGCTACCTCCTGAAATGGTTGAATGTTGACAAATTCTTTTTAGGATAGTAACTCTCTGTATTCCTTCTGCCTTCTTTTTATGCTTCGCATGTCATTCAATATTTTGCCTATTGAATCCTTCAAAATTGTAACTCCAGGCTTGAATTTTTTCTTCAGTTCTTTCACCTTGAGAAATGTCGAATATGTTCTTCCCTTTTGTCTTTCTAACTCCAGGACTTTGCACATGTCATTATAATACTTAACTTTGTCTTCTCCAGCCACCCTTTGAAATCTTCTTTTCAGCTCTTTTACTTCATCTTTTCTTCCATTCATTTTAGCTATTCTACATTCAAGAGCAAGTTTCCAAGTCTCTTCTGACATCCATTTGGGTCTTTTTTTTCTTTCCTGTCTTTTTAATGACCTCTTGCTTTCTTCATGTATGATGTCTTTGATGTCATCCCACAACTCATCTGGTCTTTGGTCATTAGTGTTCAATGCATCAAATCTATTCTTGAGATGGTCTCCAAGTTCAGGTGAGATATACTCCAAGATTGTGTTTTGGTTTTTGTGGACCTGTTTTAATTTTCTTCAGCTTCAACTTAAACTTGCACAGGAGCAATTGATGGTCTGTTCTGCAGTTGGCCCCTGGCCTTGTTCTGACTGATGATATTGAGCTTTTCTATTGTCCTTCCCACGGATGTAGTTGATTTGATTCTTGTGTTTTCCATCTGGTGAGATCCGTCATATAGTTGCTGTTTAAGTTGCTGAAAAAACGTATTTGCAATGAATAAGTAGTTGGTCTTGCAAAATTCTATCATGCAGTCTCTGGTGTTGTTTCTATCACCAAAGTCATATTTTTCAGAGATCCTTCTTCTTTGTTTCCAACTTTTGCATTCTAATCACCAGTAATTATCAATGCATCTTGATTGTGTGTTTGATCAAATTCAGACTGCAGAATTTGGTAAAAATCTTCAATTTCCTCATCTTTGGCATTAGTGGTTGATGCATACATTTGAAGAATAGTTATATTAAGTGGTCTTCCTTGTCGGCATATGGATATTATCCTATCACTGACAGAGTTGTACTTCAGGATAGATCTTGAAATGTTCTTTTTTACAATGAATGCAACGCTGTTCCTCTTCAGTTAGTCATTCCTGGCATAGTAGACCATATGATTGTCTGAATCAAAATGGCCAATACCAGTACATTTCACCTCACTAAGCCTAGGATATTGATTTTTATGTGTTCCATTTCATTTTTATTTATTTTAATTTTTTTATTATACTTTAGATGAAAGTTTACAGAACAAATAGTTTCTCATTAAACAGTCAGTATACACATTGTTTTATGACATTGGTTAACAACCCCACAACATGTCAACACTCCCTTCTCGAGCTTGGAGGACCTTTTTTTTTTTTTATGGTGAAAATATACATAGCCAAAGATACACCATTTCACAAGATTCTGCATGTACAATTCAGTGACATCGATTACATTCCACCAGTTGTGCTGCTATTCTCACTGTCTTTTTCCAAATTATTCTATCAACATTATCTTCAACTCACTGCCCCCTAGGCTTTCCATCAAACCTTTTGAGTTGCTGTTGTCAATTTGATCTCACATAGATAATTCTTTTTTTTTTTTTGTACCTTAGATGAAGGTTTCCAGAACAAATAGTTTCTCATTAAACAGTTAGTACACATATTG
>NW_004443954.1:18717758-18721896 GCF_000243295.1 Trichechus manatus latirostris | reverse complement strand
GCTGAAGGGGAGTTGCTGGGATGGGTTGTTTGTGACATGTAGCAGGGCTGACCATGCAGACCAGGAATCAGTGCACAGCAGGTTCCAGTAGGCCATGCCTGTGCTGTCTGGGGGTGTGATATTCAGTACATTGTGCAGGTAGGCAGGAAGGAGGGGGTAGATTGTGATATGTGGAGCTAAGATGGGCATGGAAAAGAGGAGAGAGAGGAGAGAGGAACAGGAGCCAAAAACATACACACACAAAAAAGAGTGCTAAGGGAGCTTGCTATTGGACTGCAGAGATGAGCGACTAAGAAATGAGGAAAAACAAAAAGAAAAAAATGAATAAATCAAGAAACTGAAAATGAAGAAAGACAAAAAGGGAATAAGAGAGGGAAGAAAACAAAACAAAGAAACAAAAAGAAAAAAGAAATGCCCCCCAGGGATGTCCCTGTGCATCTGTGCAGAGTAAGGAAGTAGCTTCCAAGCCGCGTGGTACTGCCTGGCTAGAAGGGGCTCCCAAGCCAAGAAAAGAAAAAGAAAACAAACAAATCACAGCAAACAAACAAAAAAGCCCTGGTGGCCCCACCAGTATGGCAGCACAGGCCAGGAAACAGTTTCATAGTCAAGCAGTGTTTCGCAGCCTTTCATGAAGAAGCACGTGGAGCCAGGTATTTGAGAGAAAAGAGGGGAAGTGGTGAGAGGTAAGGAAGAAATCTAAAGAAGCAGAATAAAGCAACACCAACAGCCAACAAAAGGCACTCGGGGAGCCAGCCAGTGTGGGTGGGTGGAATCCAAGTGACACTGGGGTGAAGCTGGTGCTTCCCAGCCAAAAGACTGTGGCTGCAGGTAGCAGAGGAGGCTAAGTGGGGGTGAAGAAGGGTGGGGGTGGGAAAGTCTATATCGCTGGTTACCGGTTGTTTCTGTCTCCTGCTGGAAGCTCTGTGAAGCTGCTTTCTCATACCCCTTGTTCGCTGATCTCTGATAGGAATCCAGGATGGCTGATCCATGCTTCAGTAGCTGATAGGGGACCTCTGCATTTATCTCTCCTCGCTCTCTCTTTTCAGTCAGTTTCTTATTCCATTCGGTGCTTGGCTGACTTCTTTATCTCTTCATTTGATGCTTCGGGTTTCAGGATTGACGTGTGACTTTGTTTGACTTAGTTTTTCAGATCTTTGCTGCAGAGGGACAACATGGTGCTTCTGACTATAGCACCATGTTTCCTGGAAGTCCTCATTGCATTTCATTTTTGATGACTTCCAATTTTCCTAGATTCATACTTCATACATTCCACATTCGAATTATTAATGAATGTTTGGAGCTGTGTCTTTTCATTTTGAGTCATGCCACATGAGAAAATGAAGTTTCGGAAGCTTTACTCCATCCACGTCATTAAGGCCAACTCTACTTTGAGGAGGCAGCTCCTCGCCAGTCATATTTTGAGTGCTTTCCAACTTGAGGGACTCAGCTTCCAGCACTATATCAGATGATGTTCTGTTGCTAGCGATAAGGTTTTCACTGGCCTATTTTTTCAGAAGTAGACCACCAGGTCCTTCTTCCTAGTCAGTTTTAGTCTGCAAGATCTGCTGAAACCTGTCTACCATGGGTGACCCTGCTGGTATTTGAAATACTGGTAGCATAGTTTCCAGCATCACAGCAACACGCAAGACCCACAGTATAACAAACTGACAGATGTGTGGTGATTAAGGCTCATTAGTGAGTGATAAAACCACTAATATATGATATTTACACATTTTCAATGTGTTATCCTACATTTTACTTAATTATTACGAAGAGGAAAAGTACTTTTACACTGACAAATCTGATAGATGCCACCTTAACCAAGTGGTCAAACTTGATATCATCAACAATTAGGTGACCATGTCTCAGTTTACCTGGGACATGTTCAATTTTCTCCTGTTGTCTTAGAATGCTTATTAACCCCATTTCACTCTCAAAAGTTTCCAAGTTTGTATGACATATCATATGGTCACCCTTCTGTAAGTATGCTTCCTAATAAGACACAATCAAAATTATACAAGATGACTAGTTTACTTTCCAAAATTTTTTAACCTTTATCTCATCAGGAGGAAAAATCAGACAAATAGAAAACGTGGGGCATTTTGTAAGACAACTCCTTTGAGCCCTTACAAAATGTAAGTGTTATCAAATAAAAAAATCTTTGGGTGTGCTAAGTGTATTGTGGGTTTTGTCATGGATTGAATTGTGTCCCCCAAAAATATCTGTCAACTTGGCTAGTCCATGATTCCCAGAATTGTGTGATTATCCACCATTCTGTCATCTGATGTGATTTTCCTA
This sequence comes from Trichechus manatus latirostris, assembly GCF_000243295.1. Classification (NCBI taxonomy): domain Eukaryota; kingdom Metazoa; phylum Chordata; class Mammalia; order Sirenia; family Trichechidae; genus Trichechus; species Trichechus manatus. Next base: position 18,719,598 of record NW_004443954.1, on the reverse strand, counting down.
CATGATGTAAATCCTATCTCTATGATGTTGATGAGATGGGTTTAGTGGCAGTTATGTTAATGATGCAGGACTCAATCTACAACATTAGCTTGTATCTTAAGCCAATCTCTTTTGAGATAAAACAGACAGACTCAAGCAGAGAGACATGGGGATCTCATATCACCAAGAAACAAGAGCTGGGAGAATAGCATGTCCTTTGGACCTGGGGTCCCTGTGCTGAGAAGTTCCTGTTCCAGAGAAAGATTGGTGACAAGGACCTTCCTCCAGAGCCAACAGGGAGAGAAGGACTTCCTCTGGAGCTGGCACCCAGAATTTGGACTTCTAGCCTACTAAACTGTGAGAGAATAAACTTCTGTTTGCTGAAGCCCTCCACTTGTGGTATTTCTGTTATAGCAGCACTAGATAACTAAGACAGGTAGGTAGGAGAATATCTTTGTTTCTTAGGTGATAAATGCTGATATTTTCATAAAGCATATAGTTGGTTTTTGTTTTTCATCTAGTCTGATATTCTCTATCTTTAAATTGGATTGTTTTGACAATTTATATTTAATATAATTAGCAATGTAACCAGTTGCTGTTGAGTCAGTTCTGACTCATGATAACCTCATATGTTACAGAGCAGAACTGGGCTCCATAGAACTGTATTTTCATGGCTGTGACCCTTCAGAAGGAGATTGCCAGGCTTTTCTTCCCAGGTACCTCTGGGTGGGTTCTACCTGACAACCTTTCAATTAAAATTTTAATTTCAATTAAAATTAAAAGTTGAGTGTTTAACCATTTGCACCACCTAGAGACTCATATTAGAGAGATTGTTGGGATTAAATATATCTTATTTCTGTGTGTTGTTTATTTGTCCCCTCTGTTCTTTGCTCTCTTTTTCTCATTAGTCTCCTGATTTTCTAATTATTTAAGCATTTTTTCATATTCATATTCCATTTTATCTCTCATCTAGACTTACTAGTTGCATGTCTTTACTAGTTTTGGTAGTTGCTCTGGAATTTACCATGTGCATATTTAATTTATCATAGTCTGCCTTTGAATAATATTATACCACTTTATGTATTATGTGTACTTTCATCTCTTCTCTCCAATTCTTTTTGCTATTGTTATTAATCTTGCAATACATTGTTACTATATTTGCTTTACACAATCAAATATTTTTTAATAAAAGGAAAAAAGAGAGAGAAAACACCTTTTATGTTTACCTGCATATTTACAATTTCTGGTGCTTTTATTCCTTTATAACAATCCAAGTTTCTATTTGGTATCATTTTCCTGTAATCTGAAGAACTTCCTTTAATACTTCTTGTCATGCAAGTCTCTTGGCAATGTGTTCTCTCAGCTTTAGTTTACTGAAATAAATCCTTTTTTTAAGTTATTTTCGATGGATAAAGAATTCTAGCTTCAAAGGTGTTGCTTTCCCTTTTAGAACTTTAAAGAAGTTATACTATGACTCTGGCTTACAAATATCTGATAAGAAGTCTGCAATCATTTTTAGCCTTATTCCTCTATACAAAGCAGTTCTCAATGAGGGGCATTTCCCCCTAAGGGACACTTAACAATTTGGGGATATTTTTGGTTATCATTGCTGGAGGTGTTGCTACTGGCATCTATTGGGTAGAAGTTAAGTATGCTCCTAAACATCCGACAATGAATAGTACAGCCATCCACAACAAAGAACATCTCAAATGTTTAAAAGTGCTGAGGCTGAGAAACCCTGCTGTATATAACACATCTTTCTTAATTTGTCTGATTATACCATTTTTGTCTTTATCATTGATTTTCTGCTATCTGATTATGATGGACCTTGGTGCGGTATGTGTGTGTGTGTGTGTGTGTG
>NW_004443954.1:18697881-18717598 GCF_000243295.1 Trichechus manatus latirostris | reverse complement strand
CCCCCCCCAGTCTTTTTTCTCTATGTGCTTCATGTTAGATCCTCTTCCTATGGCTTCAATGTCACTGGTCTCTCCTGCAGCAGCAAAACTGCTTTTAATACCATCCAGTACAGTTTCAATTTGAAAAATTGTATTTTTCATCTCTGGAAGCTCCATTTGGTTCTTTTTGAACTGTGGTGTTGGAGAAGAATATTGAATATACTGTGGACTGCCAAAGGAATGAACAAATCTATCTTGGAAGAAGTATGGCCAGAATGCTCCTTAGAAGCAAAGATGGCAAGACTACGTCTCACATACTTTGGACATGTTATGGAGACAGATTAGTCCCTGGAGGAAGACATTATGCTTGGTAAAGTAAATGGTCAGCAAAAAGAGGAAGACCCTCAACGAGATGAATTGACATAGCGGCTGCAACAATGGGCTTAAGCATAACAAGGATTCTGAGGATGGCGCAGAACCAGGAAGTGTTTCATTCTTTTGTACATAGGGTCACCATGAGTCAGAACTGACTCGACAGCACCTAACAACAACAACGTTTCCCTCCTCTTTATTTTCATCTTTGCATTTAAGTACATATACATTGTTATAATAGCATTTTTAAGATTCTTGTCTGCTAGTTCCACCATCTTGCTCATTTCTGGGTCTATTTATATTGGCTGATTTCTCTTTTGATATGTAGTCATATTTTCCTGCTTCTAGGCATACCTAGTAATTTTATTGGATGCTGGACATTGTGAATGCTATATTGTAGAGTCTCTGGATTTTTTTTGTCTTCCTTTAAGAAGTGTGGGACTTTGTTTTAGCAGGCAGTTAATTACCTGCACATCAATTTGATCCCTTTAAGACTGATTCATAAACCTTTGTAGGGTAGATCTAGAGTGATCCTTACTCCAGGAATAGTTTAGCATCACTATTAAATCGTGACCCGTGTAGCATCACTTCTGAATGTCCTGGGTGATCATCTCCACTCTAATTAGAACTTGAACTTCTTTACATGTTGTATAAACTCTGGGGGTTGTTCAGCCTACAGCTCTGTGGTTGTCTTTGCTCAGCCATGTAAGACATAATACTCAGCAAAGTCTCAAGAGTCCCTGTGCAGATTTCTGTTGCTCTTTTTCTGAGTGGCTCTAGCCTTCCTAACTCTGCCATGCAACTTTCAGCCACATTAGTCCCCCTTGTACTCTGATCTCCAGATCCTCAACTCAGCAAGTTTGTCCAGCTCTATTTAGGTTCTTCCTCTCTGAGTCTCAGGTCAGAAATAGCTTTGGGGCAGAAATCTGGACTCACTATTGGGCTCACCTTGTTTCTCTTTTATCTGTAATCACAGTCCTATGCTACCTGTTGTTCAATATCTGAAAGCAATTGTTTTGTTTATTTTGTGCTTTTTTTTATTATTTTATGGTAAGAAGATAAGTCGTCTAACCCTTGTTATCCATCATCACTGAAAGTGGAAATCCATGCTAATGTATTTAGAAATGAAATGTCATAATGTCTGTAACTTACTTTTAAATGGCTTAGCGATAAGAAAGACAGAGTAAAAGAAAAAAAAATAGGTGTGTTAAATTACTAAATCTAAGTTAAGATTATAAGAGTGTTTACTATTCATTCAACTCGTATTATAGGCTTGAAGTTTTACAAAATAAAAAAGAATGACATTAACTTTCAGCTTCTATGAGAATCTTCAGAAAAATTTCACAAACTATATTTTAGAAGACTTATTGCTAACTACAATGTCAATAGCTCTAGATATTAACAAAAAAAAAAAAAAAAAAAAAAAAAACCTGGAGAATTAACTGTGCTTTCTTTCACAAAATAACACCACCTCACATAACATGAACAATACAAGAATATGTTTTGTACCTAGGCTATTGCCTGGCCCCTAATACCCTAATAAAGGTCCAGATTCATATCAACTAGAAAACTTTTCAATCTTATTCCCACTTTGTAAATGTGGGTGTTTGTGTGTGTATGTGTGTAAACCAGAGTACTGTTTTTTCTTTTACATATAATTCAACTTTTACAACAATTCATAAATTACAGCTCCCAAAAAACAAATTGACAGCATATAAAGATGATTTGTTGGAGAGTTTTGCACTGAATTTACAAAATTAAAGCATACATAGGCAAAGATTGAAAAAGAAAAAAATTGGGGGTAGGAATGCTGGAAATTGCAATCTTAATGGACTTTGCTTTACTTCAGTATGCCAGGGAAACCAGATATAACAGGCAATGCAGAGGAGTAGTGGTGGTAGTGGATGGATATCTCATCTTTGTACATGAGAGCTAGATTCAAGGGAAACTGCTAAACTTGATCTCCTGGAAATTAGGCACCCCAACTGACTGTCCAGCTATAGACCTGAGAAGGGAGTCCATCCTGCATTCAAGAAAATAGAAATCAAGATAGATTGGATTGCTTCATGTTTTGTTATTGTTTTTTAAATAAATATAAAAGAAAACAATAGGGGCCTTTAGACAAATACAGCATAACAAGGAAAAGAAAACATCATCATGATGGCCAAGATGATGAATGATCTTTGAAAAACTTTATATCATAGCAGTCATAAGTAAAGTTTTTTTCTATGTATAACATCTTTGCTAGAATACAAGAAGACATGGAAATTGTTTAAAACAAAACAACAGAAAATCAAATTAGTGGTACGGAAGGAAATATTAGAAGGGTTTCCGAAATGTAGAGAACAAGAAAAAACAGGAATGATAAAATATAAGAAAATAATAAATATGAAGGAAAAACTAGGACAACTGAAGGAGTAGTAAACAGAAATGAAAGTAAAATAAGATACAGATCAAATGTGCTTAATTTCCAGAGAAAATGAATGAAAAGAAACACACTTCCTGACATTCCATTGGAAAAAAATAAATTTCAAGAATAAACCAAAACTTGGTGCCGTCAAGTCGATTCCGACTCATAGCAACCCTGTAGAACAGAGTAGAACTGCCCCATAGGATTTCCAAGGAGCTCCTGGTGGACTCAAACTGCCAACTTTTTGGTTAGCAGCTGTAGCTCTTAACCACTACGCCACCAGGGTTTAGGAATAATCCTACAAGCTTGCTTTCAGTAAAAAGGGCTAGGATCCTATACACAAATAGAAGGATTGACTTTAGATAGGAACGTAGATATTTCATTTCTACCATCATCAGGAAGGCTAGTAGGCAGGCAGTTGTGCTGTTGTGATATCCATAAATAATACATAAAATTTTTGTGTTTTTTAAATTCTCATAAATGATATATTATGGATCCTTTTGTCACTTGTTTTATCTCGACCTTAAGTTTTTGAGATTCATCCACATTGACTCAATATAGATCTAGTTTGTTCAACTTATATTCATTGTACTGTACTCACTGTGTGCTATATTCAGTGTGCAAGTTGATACATTACTCCAGGATATAAATAAACTACAATATAGTATGCAGTACTGTACTGATAGAACAATTAGCTATTGCAAACAATGCACTTCTTGTATACACAGGCAAGAGTTTCTCTAGAGAATATAATAACTAAAATTAAATTGCAAGATTATAGAATATGAACAGCTTCAACTGTATTACACATTGCCGAATTGCTACTCAAATATAAACTAGAATGCCATTTTATATAGCAAATAATTATAAACTATGCAAGTTTCCCAAAACAGCAAAATTAGTTAATTTTTTTAAATAAAGTTGTGTGCATTCACAGAATATAATACTTCGTATATATTATAAAATTTTTTAGTTAACACTTAATGATGGGAAATGTTCATTATATAACTTTATATATAAAAAGCAGAAGACAAAGTAATACCATAATATATATGATTAAGAGACTGAGTTTTAATGAGCATATGCATAGATTTATGACTGAAAGTAAATACTTCCTATACATTAATAGTTATTATTTCTGGATAATAGACTAATAAATAGCAATTTTTTTCTTACTTTTATTTTTCTGTGCACCCTAAATTTTTTACACAAGCATTCATTCCTTTCATTAAGCTAGAATACTTGCATTGTTATTAAAAGAACTTCATATCAAATATTAAAACCTTTAAAAATATATAAACTAAGGCTTATAAGGAAAGTTTCAATAAGAGATTTTTTGAAAAGTCTTATCAGTACCTTCACCCATTTCTTTCCCCCACAATAGAACATCCTACTGCACCTTGTGAGCATAACACAGCAAGTCAGCCTGAAGATTTTACAGTAGAGACTATCATCCAAATTATATCTGAAAAATAAAAAGGCACTTTTATCTTCTAGGATATAAATGCTACCTACCTCACTCCACACTATTCTATGTTCAGCTGATAATTCTTTCTATTGTGTGTGATGCCCCAACATGTCAAAATTTCAGATAACAGAAATTACAGGTCACCCGTTTAACAACCTAGCACTTCACTAGAAAATGGTCACTGGTCAAAATATAGCCGATTCAAGTGGATTTTTAAAAAATCTCGAGTGCTAATGCATCCCACTGACATTATGAGAGGTCTTTCTTCAGAATCAAACTAATTGGAGTTTTATTTTGTCCTCCCCAATAGGACAGTACCTGAATGTGAAATGATATCAGGGACTAAGTAGATTTCAGCTGTTTAAATACTTCTACTTAGAAGTATTCTTTTAGTCTTTTATGGAAATGGCATACAAACTCACCATCTACAATAAAAAGTGAATATTACTGCTTATATCTCAGTACTATTTTCAATACATAGAATTTAAACTATTTTTTAAATCATCTTTTGTTTGGCAATTTTCTCCCTTCACCATTATTTCCCAACTTTCACGAAATAATAAAAAAAAGAAGCCTATTTTTATAGACAGATTTACATACAATCTTGAAGTGAACAAGGCAGCCACAAAGTCTATTTCCATTAGTGCAAGAAACAAAAAAAAGGCTTTCAACCTAGAAATGTCAGGCACCATTACTTTCTGTATGGTATGAAAATGCTACATCTGTTGATGTCAAAAACAGGCAATCTGTCTATCTACATATGAACATTGACGACTGCGATATGCTTCAACAGACTCTGGGCAGACTGCAGAGAGTAATTGTTTTCATAAACGGCCAGCATAAAAGCCAGTGCAAGATAAAAATAAAACTTAGACTTTTTGTGACACATATCACCTAAGCTGACTTTGAAATACTTACCAGGGAAGTTGCCTTTAACATTAGAATATTTTGCAAATAGCCAGTGATAAGGGAAGATGGTCTTAGTTTCAGTAATGGTAAATGGTATCATTATATCATTATAGGTTTCATTGCAGATGTATGTGTGTGTGTGAGTGTGTGTGTGTGTCTGATATATAATGAATATTTTATGTTTCTACATGACAACAAATATATGCATCACAATAAAAAGGCTCAGGTACAGGTCTAAATCATTGATTATCATAACAAGATATGCACTTTATAGAGATAAAGCTATATAAAATGAGAACTAGTAATATCAAAATATACCCTAAAAAATTTAAAGGTCGTATTTTAAGCTGCCTACTACATAGCTTATTCCTTTGTAATTTCAGTTTCTGCCTAAGATGTCTACTACTTATGCAGGGTATTAATTGCATCCAAAGGAAAGACGAATGTAAATAAGGTATTTCAAATATCGTTAGTAAACATAAATAATTTATTTAAGTATTGGGACTCATCCTGAGAAACTTATCCTCATTTAGAAACTTTTTTTCAAAATTTTTAAATGAGTATGAAAGTATTATCCAGTCTCTATGCAGCCAGAGATACAATGGTTTTAGTCTTTCCCAATCTCATCCAAAAAGGCAATGCCAGCTCCAACTGCAGCAGCTGGAACCAGGGACTAGTTCACGTTCAGGACTCTGTCACTCTGGTTCTCATCTCTCCTGGCAGATAATTCGTTTCACTATCTCTTAGGCATCCTTACCTCTTCCACACAAGACACACAGTTTCCATCAACTCCTGGCCTCCAAGAGGAACCACCATTCTTCCACTGGCTGCAATTAAAAAAAAAAAAAAGATGGGGGCAGACTCTGATCTGGGTCAGTTTGCATCACATATGCCTATTCCCAAACCAGTGCTTGTGGCTGTTGGATTAGGTACCATGGCTGTCCCAACCTGAAATAATTGCCTACTCCTCAACCAGTCACTGTGGCCAAGAAGAAAAGTCCCTGTACAAAGATGATGGCATCAACTGGATCTCATGGTGAAGAATTAGGGGAAGGGCACTTACCCAAAGAGAAGGAAAGTGTGTTTATCAGAGACTAGGAGGGGTGAACCTGACCAGAGCCATGGTCTTTTCCATCTCCTCATCTTCATGTGAAATTTGAATAATGAAAAAGGAAGACAGAAGAAGAATTGATGCCTTCAAACTGTGATGTTGGCAAAGAACACTGAGTATGCCTTGAACTGCTAGAGCAAACAAATCCATCTTAGAAGAAATACGACCAGAATGTTCCTTAGAAGCGAGGATGGTAAGACTTCAACTCACTTACTTTGGACAAAGCGGTTTGGAAAGACCAATCGCTAGAAAAGAACGCCATGTTTGCTAAAGTAGAGGGCAAACGAAAATTAAGGAAACATTCAATGAGATGGGTTTACACAATAACTGCAACTATAGACTCAAACATACCAATGATCATGAAGATGGAGCAGTACTGGGCAACATTTCATTCTGTTATACAGAGTCGAAGCTGACTGGATGGCAACTATCTACAAAGGAAGGATGCTGGCAAACCTAATAACCCATTTCAATAGACAAATAAATTCCTGCCAACTTCAACTCATCAAAATGAATGTTCATCCAACAGTCTGAGTTATATTTCCTTCCAATTAGTCTGGCTTTTAAAAAAATAAGGAAATTGAAAAATATCTAAATTCATTGAACACAAATTAGTCTTGCCTAGGCAAGTTTTATAGAAACAGTTCTCACAGAGTACAATTTAAACTGAGTCATATAACAATTATCTGGTCTAGAAGAATATAAATCTCATATCTTCCCTGCTCCTTAATCTTATTTACTTCAATTTTCTTCTTCATCAATCTATTTCAACAAATCTCATTCTCAGTTACCTTGAAAATGTAAAAATCATAGATGCATTAGAAACTCTATATGTTGTTTCAAAGACATTACTCATAAGTGTGTTTATTTTGAAAAAATAAATAAACTGTCTATGATTTCAGGTATGTTTACTCCCATTTGTTGCAGACACATTTGATGACTGTAATTGCCACCGTGACCATAAGTCATATCATAAAAAGATTGTTTATAGCTGTGAAATTCATCCTCTTCAACTGAATTGCAGATTCTTCATTTTAAATATGTTCTGCACTTTGAAAATTCTTGCAACACAGTTGTGACCCAACAGTCAATAGGTCTTATTGCTTTTCAGGTGAGGAACATGGTGAGAGAAAAATAAGTGTGCTATAAAAATTAAACGTGATATTGATGGACACGTTGTTAAATAAGGACTAAATTTGCTTGGTGTTTAGGAGCTTGAATGGTCCATAACAGGCAAGACTCAGAACTAGAAAGTGTTGTTTAAATGCCGTCTTAAAACAAATCAAAGGAAAACAGGAAAGCCATACTTTACCACACAGCTGGGTTTTTTTTGTTTGTTTTTTATTTGCTTACTCTATTAAGAGAGTTTTTAAATTATTGTTTGGAATAGCAAGAGCTCATTTGCACATATCTCTGACCTTAATTTTCCAATTTTCTCAGGGAGGAGTCGAGCTAGTTAGGAACACCTGTGAACACAGAGGGAGTGGAAACCTCACTTTCAACATTCGGGGCCCACCTCCCTCCCATTACAATTCTATCTCAGGATCAAAGTCATGAGAGAAACCAAGCAGGTGTGACTCTTCTTCTCTGATCCACTCACTTTGTTTTTCTGTTTTTATGCTGTCTTGAACACTTATAATTAACTTCCTTAATGGCTCAAAAACTGCTAGTTAAACATATTTAATGAGTTCCTATCTGTGATGATAGAGAGAAAATATGATGACTATCGAATTTGCTCCTAGGAAACGCACTAATACTGATGGGTTATTGGTAAAAATACCAATCTACTGCACTACTGATTCTAAGTCAGCTTTGATCATCCCCACCAGGCTTTGAAAGATAGAACAGTAACTAGGGCAGTGGTGGTTCAGTGGTTGACTTCTTACCTTCCAGACAAGAGACCTGGGTTCAATTCTCAGCCAATGTGCATCAGGCATAGCCACCACCCGTCTGTCACTAGAGCTTTGTGTTTTACTATGATGATGGGTAGGTTCTAGCAGTTTCCAGACGAAAACAGACTAGGTAAAAAGGCCCGGCAATCTACTTCTGAAAATCAGCCAATGAAAACCCTATCGATCACAATTGTCAGATCCACAAGAGATGGTGGGGATGGCACAGGACCAGGCTTTTTTTTTCCATTGTGCATGGGGTTGCCATGAGTAGGGGGCTGACTCAAAGCCAGCTAACAACAACAACAATAAAGGAGAAAACTGCTGCAGTCATTCCTGGGAAATTCAAAGGCATTTCTTACACTGTATGGAGACCCGGCACAATGTGACTATGGCCTCAACCCTTCATCCTCCTGAAAGGTAGAAATGGAAGGATAAGATTCAACCAAATCCTAGCATTCAACCAACAAGCATTTACTGAACACCTTCTATGTTTCAGAAACTGGGCTAGGTACTTCCAAAGCAATTGTGACAAAATCTTCCAAAAGCTTCCATCTCACTCAGAGTACAAGATAAAGGGCTTACTGGGACCTAGAAAGGCCCCCATGATCCTTCCTCCATCTCTTTCCACTCTAGCCACAATGATCTCCTTTCTACTCCTCCAATTCACTGTGCACTCTCCCTTCTTAGACACGTGGCATACTCCTTCTGTCTGGGAAGCTCTTCCCCCAGACATCTGCATCACAATGCCCCTCTTCCCTCTCAGTCTTTATCTAAATATAGCCTCCTCAGCAAGACCTTCCTTGGCCATATTTCCAAGATTGCAGCACCCCTCTGCATTTTCTAATCCTTTTATCCATTTTATTTTCTTCCTTAACACTTGTCATTATCTTACAAAAGATGTAATTTACTCGTTATGGTCTGCCTCATCATTAGATTTTACATTTTATGCAGGAGGGAATTTTTGCTAGCTCCGAAAAGAGTGCCTTTCGTATAATAGCTTTTCAACAAATATTTATTGAATTAGTTGACTAATTAATAAATTCTTATCTGAATAAAAACTCCACAGGGTTGACATTATCTCAACCTACCAATGAATCAAAAGGGCTCAGAGATTATGTAGTTTAACTAAGTTTCCAGAATAAATAAATGGCAAAGCTTATTGTCTCCAGGTTTCTAGTCTGGGCAGGGATGGATTACCCAATAAGAAAGGTATGCACTGGCTTACTTGTGCTTACTTACTAATCTGAGGTGCACAATTTCACCTGTTTTTCACCACATCAGAGATGTGAAATTGTGCACTACAGATTAGTAAGTAAGCACAGTTAAGCCTGTGCTACCTTGCTTTCTGTAAGCGCGTGCATACCTTGCTTTCTGGTTAATCTGCCCTTGAGTCTAGGACTCATTCCTCTATGCCACAGCTACCTGAGAAGCACAGACCAAAGCAAAGTGGGTGGGACATAGATGGATGTTTGAAGTGGACACTGGGAGCAACATCCATGTCCCAGGGAGCAGGTGGGCCAAGTGGGATACTCATCATGTCATAAAATGGAAAATAAGTGGAGCTGCTGGACTTTGGCTCAGATCCTAGGCTTATTGATAAGTGGCTGCAAAATACTTCAAGTTGCTATCTTATAATTTAAAAAAAAAATTTTAAGTTATAAATATTTCCTTCTTTAACTGAACAATAAATATCTAAATCCAATCTAGAATTGCTCCCGTGGAAAAGAAACTACTATGCCTCTCCCCCCTTTTGTGTATTGTGAACTCCACTGTGGTCTGAAATGAATAGACATGACTGACACATTGGTTACATTAGAATTCTTGTGATGGCCTGACATACAGCTCTTTCTTGTGTTTTATACCAACAGTTGAGTAGCTCTGTGTGGTGGGATGGGGAAGAGAGAAAGCTGAAACGAACAAAGTGTTCATCGTAAACATTTGCAAGTCTTTGTATATTGTTTTCTGAATCCTACATAATAGTCACGTATACACTAATTAGGTTTTAGTAACACTCTAGCTGTGCATCTAATACTTAGTAGAGTAGCACCCCACTCAAACAGGGGAATCAGCTTTTTTAAATAAGGCAAGCTTATTTTGTTTAATAGAACCAACTTGTTTTTTCTAGTCTCTAAATACTTCTCCCTGGTTTATAGTTTTCAGGCTCTATGAGTCAAGATTCTTTTGCTTGTAAGTGGCAATCAAACTAGCTTGAGCAAAAGAGGAATTTATTAGCAGACAGTTACAACAAAAAGGCCAGGGTGTAGCTAGGCCTGAGGTATACCTGGAGACAGGAATTTGTATCCTCTGAGGCTCTCCATCACCTAATGGAGCTTTGGTCTACCTGGAGATGTTATTCTCTCTGACCACTTCTTCCGCATGTTGAAATATGGTCCCAGCTGCTCCTGCACCTTCTATGTCATAGCTTAGGCACCATCAGAGACTCTCTTTCTCTCCTGCTCCAGTTTGAAAACTTTCAGGGAAGGATTCTAATTGGGCCGGTTTGTAAGCCTACCCCAGGACCTCAGCAGTTGTGGCTAGATTGGAGTCAATCATCAACTGGCCACTCCATTCAAACTCCAGGACTGGAGCATGTGAGGGCGCATTTCCTAGAGGAAGCGGTGGTGCTGTTGCCACAGACCTCATGAGCGAAAGCAGGGGAAGGAAAGGGCTCTGGCTGACAAAACTACGGATGTCCTCACATGGGCCTCCTTTTCAGGGTCTCATTACTTACCTCTCTTGCTAAACTTTTTCTAAGTTTCTTCCAGTCCACTAAACCACCTTTCCATTTTACTTGTATGGGCTTTTGTCAGAGCCCAAGATACAGCCAGTTGCCATCAATAAATTACGTGAGTTACTATAAGATTTCCAACAGCAGGTATTTAACTAGGTCATTTTTACTTGAGGCCTTTTAGTCTGCTTTTACCAACTATCATGGCAAGTTAACTAGAGTGTACTATACATGATTGTGTCCAGAGTTCTTACCGAAACAAGCCTTTTATGTGATTATTTCATAGGAATATTTACATATGTATATTCATTTCTCCTCTGGGCTCCACTGTGTACACTAAAAGAGACCCAGTGATATCCCGACATCTCCTGTACAGGAGGTCAGTGCTCGGGGCTGTGCATATCTGCTGGGGGCTGGCAGTCAGCAGTATTGAGTGTAATGATCATCACATCTTTGGAACTTCATGAACTGGTAAAGATTTGTCCTTGCCTTAACATCACCTTCCTTTATGACTTATGTGGAAAATATTTGATCTAGGAGAATTGTAAAGATATGCAAATTATATTTATTTTTCACCAAAAATAAGCCATGAAGTAAACTGTACTCACATACACTTAATATCACACACACACACACACACACACACACACACATACACACACTATCTTCTTCCTAGGCTTCGGAATAACTACATTAGGGAGTTTCAGATTAGCTGGGAAGAAAATCACTGTTTCTAAGCAGAAGCTTTGAGAACTTTTTCTGATTTACAAAAAGAAAATAAAAAATGCCTATGAACATGCTCAGCTTTTGATAAAGCTAGTGTTGGTTCTATTCAATAAATATGATTCACCTCATCTCAGTACATATGAGAAAAATCAGAGTCCCAACAATAGCCACAGATTTATACAAGATGATGTAACATGACAACAGAGAGATTGCACTTGCTCTGCTACAAATGACTACTCTTTAGAATATAGTAACTTTCTAAATAATAGCTACAGAACAATGCAAGGAAAATTCCATCTGTTAATCAATAGCCAAAGAATGCATTCCATTTCTATCTCAACCATGGAAATTCCTCTATTAAAACATGGCACAGCCACAGTCTAGGTGAGCCCGTTGTTGGGCAGTAATGTTCATTATTTCTCACTCATTAACCTCTAGATGTGGCACATTTGCTAGAAATTGTACAAAGGAAAGTCTGATCCCATTCCCACACTGTGGGCTTACAATCAAAAAGAAATGACAAGGAGATATTCAATGAGACCAAAAAAAAAAAATAAGGAGTTAAAAAAAATGGCACAGGGAGGAGGGAAATTAAAAAAGGAAATTTAAAAAACAGGGAAAAGGGACATTGAAATTTGAATTCCTATTTGGTGTTAAACTCACCATCAAATATTAGAAAGGAGTTCAAATGCTTAGAGAGCTATAATATGCTATTGGGCTAGAAGGGAAAAGAGATAAAAAATAAAAGAAATTATCAACCCCTTCATGTTAAAGATGGTGGTGCAGTTCCTAACATAAGAGAAGGAACACAAACACATAGTAGGCTCATGATAATTCTAAAATAGAAGAGTAAATACAATCATTCTTTACAGCAGCACTGCTTAAAGATTTTTCTGAAGCATGCTATGCCAAGTGGTCTGTATATGAAGTGTTTTGTGGTCAAGGAAGTTCATATAATGCTGGATAATATTTCATTCCTGTTGAAGATGCATAATGCGTATGAGTATATTAAAGGCTCAGGGAAATGTAGTACTAATGAAAACTTTCAAGTTTTATTAATCTTATTTTCCTCAATTCATATGACTTCAGATTTTTTATTTTATTTTATTTTTTTCTTTTAACTCCTACTGGCAACCTAAGACTCTATTCCAAGGCACACAGTTTGGGAAATACTGCCTTAAAAAGCCAGGGCAAAGAAACATAAGAAATGTGAAAAGGATCGTTTGCTCCAAGAGGTCAAGGAGTGTGTATGTTTGACTCACTAGCCATATCTTCAGAGTAGAAGGGAGTGGCCAAACACAGGAAGGGCTCAATAAATATTTGATGGATGAATGAATGAAGAAAGAGCCAGTAAACGTTGTGATATTTTGGTTAACCACATGGATCCTGGTTCTATTAGCCAACATAGGGAAGATAATAAGTCCAGTGTTTGATAGGTTGAGGTTCAGGCAGCTATGGGAAATCCAAATGGAAATTTCCAGCTGGATGATGGGACTCCAATCAAACCTAAGGTGCAGGATGGAGCTAATGCTTCAGGAGTCATCAATTTAGGATTAGTTCCTAAAGCTTTGGGATAGATAAGATCACCCAGAAGAAAAGAACAATGAATTAAAGAGAGATGCCTAAAGAAAACTAACTTTTGGATAGTTGTCAAGCAGTGGTTAATGATGCCAGAGGCAGAGATTCATCAATTGTCTTTCTACATCTCTGCCACTCCTAGCCCCCATGTCCCCTTCTGCTCTTGTCCTGTCTTCTCTAGCTCATAACATAGTGCAGAAATCTGAGACTCATCCTCACTTACAAGGCCTCCATCATCAACATTTCCACACTCCACTCAGAACTCTGAGTTCGCTTTGGCATTGAATGACTAACACCAATAGACAGAATAAAAAATAACAGCAACAATACTATTGTGCCTTTGTATAGAATTTTTCAAAGCATTTTCAAGGTACTCTCTCATTTAATTCTTGTGACAACCTTGTAATTTACATCATAATCTGAAATTGAAGACAAGTAACTTTACCCAGTTGACACAACGAATAAGAAGCAGATTTAAGAATGGGAACAAGGGGAGAGTTTGTTGTCTCATTCATAATTAATCAACACATATCCATTTAGCACTTAGCATACACCAGAAACTATGAAGTCAAAGAAATGTAAGGTCTAACCACTTTCAAATGCTGGCTTGCTATAAATATCACTAAAACAACCCAAAGATAAGGCAGAGATGAGATCATTGCTTAGCACAGTAAAGTAGAACACCATCTTGACAACACTACTTGCCTGGAGGAGGCAGGCAATGCCAGGATACTTATGGGGTACAAATAATAAAATTATTCCCGGTAGAAACAATAAAGTTATCTTCCTGGGCAAGAGTTTCTTAGAATAGTCATGTTGACGAGTAGAATAGTACATTTAAGTTAATGAAGACAATCAAATAATAAAATCAGATTAATGTGGACAGTGAACTGTGTGGGTAGAGAGAGTTCTGGTTCTCAGCTCCAGAGCAGTACTGTAGAGTGAAAAGAACAAATGCTTTGGCATAACCCACAATTAGGTTTAGAAAGTGTCCCTTGCTGTCACACTACTAGCCGAAAGGTTGGAGATTCAAACCCACCCAGAGATGCCTCAGAAGAAAGGCCTGGCAATCTGGTTCTGAAAGGTCAGTCTTGAAAACCCTATGAAGCAGTTCTACTCTGCACACATGGAGTTGCCATGAGTTGGAATCGGATTGACAGCAACTAACAACAACAACAACAGCTTTAGAAAAACACTTGCACATTATTAGTTTTATGAGCTTGACCAAGTTGCTTAACCTCTCTAAACAGCACCACAAAATGTAATCTTCTTTAAGATGCTTTGTAGAAAATGTTATCCATAAGAGCCTAGGAAAGAAAACAAAAATACAGCTTTACATTTTGATACAAAAGTGGAATACAGAGGTGGATCCAATTGCACATTCTGGTGAAGAAAGCATAATAAAGGAAAATACCTTTATCAAATGTTTTTTTCCTTTGAGTACTACTTTTTGAATGGGTTAAGAAATAATCCTTCAACAATCATCAAAGGGAAGGAGATAAAGGGCAAGGCAATTCATCACAATGCAGTGATAAACAATTCTTATTCTGCAAGAGTAACACTTTAAATCAAAGACTGCAGTTGATTATAACCATAATAACCACTACTTAAGCTCTATTAGTGTATGAATCCTTTAACCTGTTGAAATGTCAGCTAGTTTCAGGCCTTAGAGAATATGCACTAACTCCACCTCCTTTAAAATGTTATTTGAACATGGATGAACCTTGAAAACATTGTGCTGAGTGGAAGAAGTCAGACACAAAAGAGCAAATATTGTACGATTCCACTTATACCCAGAATAGACAAATACATAGAGACAAAAGTTTATTAGTGGTTACCAAGAACTGGGGGGAGGGAGGAAATTGGGGAGTCATTGCTCATTTGGTACAGAGTTCCTGTTTGGGGTAATAAAAAATTTGGAATTGGATAGTGGTGAGGGTTATACCATATGGTGAATGTAATTAGTGTCACTGAATTGCACAGTTAAAAATGGTTAATATGGCAAATGTTTTCTTATATGTATTTTGCCGCAATAAATTTTTAAAAAATATTATTCATACAAAACTCCCTTATTTTTAAGTACAATTATCTGTTTCCTTTCAAATGTGGAAAATACATGGTAGATCAAATATAAATGCCATGGTCACCAATTGAAATATGAGATTCTTAGAAATATAAAATGACCAACTTAATGAAAATTGTGAAAGAAAATAAACAAGAAAACATTTCCTTTTTGAGTGACAAAAACACTGTAAGTAAAAATATAAGAAGTAACTTATTCAGTCTTTGAAATCTATAACTTGTCACACACAAAAAAAAAATATGAACAAAAAATCCTGTCATATTTTGGGGAGGGAGGAAAAAGAAATAAATGAAACAGTTTTGCAATATGTGGCAGCCTACCACCAGAAGTGAATCAGAAAGCAATTAGAAGTAGGGATTTTAGAAAATTAAGTTCTATTATGATTGAGAAACCTGGAAGAGTTATACACAGAGACTCACTGTATTGACTTTGGTAAAACTTACATACTCTGTCATGACAAAAAAGTTATTGAAATTGGAATTGAAATACTGCACACATCAAGAACCAGAAAAACATAACAAATACTAAGAAGTTAAGCTTTTCCAAGAGGAAGTAGAGTTAAAAGTCACTGCTGTAATGAAAAATGAAGAAACAGTGTTTGGGAATGTGTCAAAGAACCTTTTTTATTTAAAAAGAAAGAAACAAAGCTGTTAAAAGACTGCTTTGTTGTTGTTAGTTGACTGTTGAGCCAACTCCTACTCAAGGGGACCTTATATATAATAAATCAAAACATTGCTCAGTTCTGCTCCATCTTTATGATCTCTGGTATGTTCTAGGTCATTGTTGCAGCCACTGTGTATTTTGAGTGCCTTCCAACCTTGGGGCGGGTGGTCTTTCACCACTATATTGGACAACATTCTTTTGTGAACTATAGAGTTTTCATTGGCTCGTTTTTGGAAGTAGATCACCACACCTTCCTTCCTAGTCTGTCTTAGTCTGGAAGCTCCACTGAAATATGACCATCATGGGTAACCCTGCTAGTATTTGAAGTATCAGTGATGTAATTTCAAGCTTCAGAGCAACATGCAAGCCACCACAGTATGACAAACTGATAGATGGATTGTGGTAAAGACTGTTTAGTAGAATAAAAAAATATCAATTTCTTGGAAAAAGATATTTTCTGAATAACCAACGCATGTTTCTCATGGCAAGCAAGTGTTGACTAGGATTAAGGAGTAAGAGGTGAACACATAAATTATCTACCTGAATGAAGTATTTAAAAAAATTAAGTCAAGCAAACTGTCAAGGGAAATGAATAGGCACACCACACATTGGGAGAAAATAGCCGTACAACATATACCTGCCTTTTGCTGAGAAGTGCCTTTTGAAGAGTAAAAATGGTTCATTTTGATAAATTCAGATTTATCACTTTGTTCTTTTATGGCTATTGCTTTCTGTATTCTGTCTAAGAAAACATTGTCTACTCCCAAGTCAATGTCTACTCCCAACATATTCTCCTGTTTTCCCAATAACCATTTAATGTTTTTAACTATGATGTTTAGATCTATGAAGCATCTTGAATTAATTATTTCATATGGTGTGAGGTAGGGGTTAAGGTTCATTTTTTCCCCATATGAATATCCAGTTATTTTCTAATACAATTTGTTGAAAATACTTTCCTTTCCCAATTGGACTGCTTTGATGTCTTTGTCAAAAATCAAGTGTTTATGTGACTTTCAGTCTCTTTCTGGGTTCTTTATTCTATTCCATTAATCGATTTGTTTATCATTATGCCAGTATCACACTATCATGATTATGATTGCTTTATAGTATGTCTTGAAGTCAGGTAGTGTAAGCCTCCTGGCTTTGTTCTTCTTCCTTAAAATTGCTTCAAATATTCTACATCTTTTGTATTTCCATACCAACTTTAGACTCAGCCTGTGAATTTACATAGCAAAGCATGCTGGGATTATGTTTGTAATTACATTGAATCTATAGATTAATTTGGAGAGAACTGGCATCTTAAAATCTATGAACATGTATTTAATTTCACTTAGCAACTGTTTGCTGCTACTACGTAAAAATGCTAAACTCATATGTTACTTCTAGTATATAATTTTAGTTGTTTTAGGCTTTCTGTGTAAACATCCATGTCATCTGAAAATGGAGGAAGTTTTATTTCTTTTCTGATCTTTCTTCCTTTTATTTATTTTTCTTGCCTTATTGCAATGACTAGAACTCTAATTAAGTAGAAGTTGAATGGAAGTGTTGAGAGTGGGCATCTTTCCCTTAAAAGGAGGGAAGCATTCAATATATCACCATTAAATATGTTAACTGCAAGGTTTGTGTAGGTTCCCTTTGTCAGATTGATGAAGTTCCCTTCTACTCCCAGTTTGCTCTAAGTTTTTATCACGAATAAGTCTTGGATTTTTTCAAATGCTTTTTCAGCATCTACTGAAATAATTATGAGTCATTTTTCATTTATTCTGTTACTATGTTAATATTAATATCTTAAATTGCAATGACTAATTTTTCAAATGTTAAACCAACCTTTGCATTCTCAGGATAGATCCTACTTGGTCATGATGTATTATCTGTATTGCTGGATTCAATTTGTTTATATTTTTTAAAGAAACTTTTTGTGAATGTTCATGAAGGATATTGATGTGTAATTTTTTTTTTATCATCTTGTTTGGGTTAAGTTTTTGCATTAGGGTTAGTCTGGTCTTGTAAAATGCCTCTATCTTAACAAATCCATAATTTAGGAAAGGGAAAATTTTGGATTTGAGTAGAAAGTTTTGGAAGGATCACTGACATATGT
Organism: Trichechus manatus latirostris; assembly: GCF_000243295.1. Taxonomy (NCBI): domain Eukaryota; kingdom Metazoa; phylum Chordata; class Mammalia; order Sirenia; family Trichechidae; genus Trichechus; species Trichechus manatus. The sequence continues at coordinate 18,699,581 of NW_004443954.1, read as the reverse complement.
GTGGTTAAAAGATATTTGTTTATTTTTAAGTTATTCCCTTGTAACAGATAAGAAGAGAATAATATCAACAGGAAAAATAGTTGTCTCAAGGTTACTGAGCTATTTGAGAGCATGATCGGGATTATAACTCACATTTTGCAACTCTGAGCCCAGTGCTCCATTCATCATATTCCAAAGAGACAATAAACCATCACCAAATTGTAACTATCTGGATTTTTACAACCACAAACAAAAATTAAGGTAAATTTTGCTAATTCTTCAGTGAACCCTTTCTGCTCTCTACCAAACACCCCCATGACCTTTTACACTAACATCAGGCTTGAGAACAGGGAACATCATAAAGACACAGAACATGCTTCAGAGCATTTCTAGATTTCAAAATTGGCTGTGGTCAGGCGCTAATGCCCTGGAATATGTAATTCGGGACTTTTTTACACTGACAAATTTATAGGAGGCAATTTGACTCCCACAATTATGCTATCAGACAATGCCAATATCTTATCGTCCTCCTGGAAAAGGCAATTTGCAAGAATTCTGTCACTGCTATTGAGAAATTGTTGTCCCATTTACCTAAATACCTAAAATACCTAGGAAAAACCTAACCAGAAATGTAAAAGACTTAGGCAATGAAAACTATAAAACACCACTGCAAGAAACTAAACGTGACCTTCCTAAATGGAAAAACATTCCATGTTCATGGATTAGAAAACTTAACATTGGTGAAAATGTCAGTACTACCCAAAGCGATCTATAGATATAACACAATCCCAACCCAAGTTTCAACAACATTCTTTACTGAAATGGAAAAACATATTGCCAACTTTATATGGAAAGAAAAGAGATCCCAAATAGCCAAAGCAATATTGAGGAAGAACAAAGTACGAATCCTCACACTCCCCAATCTCAAAACATACTATACAGCCACAGTAATCAAAACAGCCTAGTACTTGTTCAATGACAGACACATAGACCAATGGAATAGAATTGAGAACCCAGAAATAAATCCATCCATCTATGAGCAAACTGTTTTTCAACAAGGGTTAAAGTCCATTCAGTGGGGAAGAAGCAGTCTCTTTAAAAATTGCTGCTGATAAAACTGGATATTTATTTGCAGGAAAATGAAACAGTATCTATACCTAACACCACACACAAAAACTAACTAAAAATAGATCAGAGACCTAAATTTTAAAGCCAAAACTATAAAGTTTCAGGAAGATAATATAGGGATAAAAATATGGGACCTAATTTTTTTCAGTAATAGATTACCAAACACAACTACAAATGCATGAACAATGGATGACTGGGACTTCCTAAAAATTAAATACTTAGGCTCATCGAAAGCCTTCATCAAAAGAATAAAAAGAGAACCTACAAACTGGGAAAAAATTATGATAAATCCGATAAAGGTCTAAACTCTAAAACATAGAAAACCTCAACAACTCAGCAACAAAAAGACAACCCAATTAAAAAACAGGCAAAGGACATAAACACTTCATCAAAGAGAACATTCAAGTGACCAACAAATGCATGAAAAAATGCTCACGATCATTAACCATCAGAGAGATGCAAATCAAAACTACAATGAGATACCATCTCACCACTGCAAAAATAGCACTGATCAAAAAAACAGAAAACATGAAGTTCTGGCAAGATGGCGCTCTAGGCAGAAGCACCACGCCGTCCCTCCACAGCAAAGATCC
>NW_004443954.1:18680351-18681963 GCF_000243295.1 Trichechus manatus latirostris | reverse complement strand
GCCATTGCTGTCAAGTCGATTCCAACTCACAGTGACCATTTTCCATGGAGCAGCTGGTGGATTCAAACTGCCAGTCTTTTGGTTAGCAGCTGAGCTCTTAACCACTGCACCACCAGGTCTCCTTCTTGGTATTGAGAAGCATTAATTAGAATCATCTTCTTTAACAGTTTTATAAATCGCCAGAAGAAACTTGCAGACTAAAGTCTTCCTATTTATAGACAACTCTCAATTTCCAGGCAACTTAATAATAAGCTGACTGGCATCAGTTAGGTCTTATGAAGCTGTGGCATGAAAATTGACTAATAAGCTTAATGATCAGGACTATAAGGAGATATTTAAGAAGAAAACATGAAACAATGGTTTCAAGAGAATGGACTCCATCAAAAAAATAGAAAAGGACCTGTTGTGACATTATTGTCATTGCCTAATCATGCATGAACTTGGCCATTGCTGTTTATTCTGTCGTCTCTTCAATTGATTCATGTACATTGTTGCTTTGACAGGTGTTGTCAAAATGTTTTAAAACGTTTTTGGTTTGCTATTAAAATCAAAGGTTACTGTGAACACAGAAATACTTGGATACAGAGGAGTCGTGCTCAGCTTGATATTAAAACCAGTTGCTGTTAAGTTGACTTCAACTCATGGGGACACCATGTGTGTCAGAGTACAACTGTGCTCTTAGGGTTTTCAAAGGCTGATTTTTTGGAAGTAGATCGTCAGGCTTTTTCCTAGGCACCTCGGGGTAGAGTCAAACTCCCACCCTTTTGGTTAGCAACCAAAGGAGTTAACCATTTGCACCATCCAGGGCCTCCCAACTTGGTATTAGTGAAGTAAATATGCATCATTGGAGGAATGACTGCACTTCCATATTTTCTTCAAAAGCAACTAAAATATATATTTCGTGACATAAGAAAAAAAGATACCCACAAGTGAGTGACTCTGGGCTACGTTTTATTGCTAAGGAGCGTGCAAAAAGCTGGCTTATCACACATGAAATAATGCAGCTGAGGACAGAAAAAATTGCCCAATCCCTTGGAATACAAGAAATATATTTCAGTGCAAAAACAGGCTGAGGAGCCTAATTTTGCATTACCCAGGGTTATCGTTAAGGCATTCAGTCATCTTTTAATTAGCAACATTTATCCTCTCTTAGGAAATGATAGTGTTTCTGATAATCAATAGTGTATTAAATCTAATAAAATGTGGTCACTGAATGTTGGTGGGGACAGCACGTGAAGATAAAGTATCACAAATGTTCAAGGAGGACACCAAGGCAGCTGGGCTAGCCTGGAGCGCAGAGCAGGGTGAGATGAGGCTGCAGAGGCTGGGATGTACAGTCAGTCAGTCAAGGCCATATGGGAGTGCTGTTTTCATTATAAGACCAACAGGAAGCCATGATTCTTTTCCAGAAGGGACAGGGCCTAGAGTGCAGGTGGCATGGTGAGACTTGTATCTTTTAAGTTCACTCTGACTACAGTGTGGAGACGTGGCCTAGAGTGGTCCCAGAGCGAGCGCATGCTGGTCTGATTGGAAGTCTGGTACAGTCATCCAAGCAAGAGATGATAGTGACCATGATGTGGGAGAGGACAGTAAGCAGAGAAGTAAACATTGT
>NW_004443954.1:18676253-18680032 GCF_000243295.1 Trichechus manatus latirostris | reverse complement strand
TTAAGGAAATCATTAGATGATGGTAGAACAGGCTAGTAGAGATCTAAATGTTGTTCAAACATTTAGTCCCTCGGAGAACCAAATTTATTGAAAACTCGTTAGAAAGACAGAATCAAAAAACAGTTATAATGTCCTTGCCTACCAAATTTGCTGAAGAATAGCAGAATTGTTTAATCTGATTTTTTTTTCTTTTTCTTTTTCCTGTCCATCATCTGGAAGAGATGTTAGAGAACAATGAACAATTATATGTTCAATAAGCAAGCGGAGAGGGATGGAGGAGAAATAAAAGACCTGCTTAATCTTGAAATTAGATAAGTAACATTTGAATAATTGTGCTTTGAGGAGAATAATAGCATAGCTCCTGTTCATAACAAATCCTTGATAAATGTTTGCTTGGATGAATGAAAGAATCAACAGGATTCTTTAATTATAAAAAAAAGTCATTAAGTTAATATTAACTATGAGATGGAAAGATCGTATAAAATACATAACTCAGAAATACATTTCATCCAAGAATATGACATGTGCCTTTGACATGTGTTCATCTGTTAAGAATCCTGGAGTTCATAGTTTAATCCAACTGTCTTTATAGGTCTACATATATACATGTTCACATATTTGGATAATTTTGAACATGTTCTGAGCCTAATTGTTCTGGGCCTGATCGTTCAACCTAATCATAGCGCAAAGACTAAGGTAATTGGTAAGTACAAACCCACCAAAAGCACTTGGAGCATAATGCCCGTATTTCTAAATCGGTTAGCAGTTCTGAAAGTCTAGTTAGTTCAAAAGAGTTATTTCTATTGACAGGGACCCAACTGGGGATTAAGATATTATGACATACACACTCTTAACAGATGAAAGTTGGAAGAAAGAGACTGGAGCTAAATAAGAATGTCAGGATGAATCGTGTACCATCCTTTACGATAAAATTTTGTCTTACCTGTGGGGAACCATGACTAATGTACAAGGCAAGAGAGATATAATTTAAGATTTTAAACTGAGGTTTTTGTATATAAAAGAGAATAAAGTTAAAAATGAAACTCAAATACTTTCACTTCTAAATGGCTTTGAAAGGAATGTGAAGTGGCACCATTAAACAAATTTCTTTCTTTCCTTCTCTCTTTCTCTATTTCTTTCTTCCTTTCTTTTTTATATATGTAACAAAACATTAACCATTTCAACATCTTTCACATGTACAATTCAGCGACTTTAATTCTGTTTACCATGTTGTTCAACAATCATCACTATCTGTTTCTAAATTTTTTCACCACCCTTAACAGAAGCTCAGAGTTCCCTAAGCACTAGTAATCACTAATAAACTTAGGTCTGCATATACTTGCCTATTCTAGATATTTTATATAAATGAGATCATACAATATTTATCCTTTTGCGACAAATAAGTCCATCACAAAAGGCCAAATTTCTTTTATAAGTTTTTGGTAGTATCTACAGTGTTTGTGGAGGAGGTGCCCATGACCCTAGCCACATTATATGCCATATTATAAAGAGCGTATAATCTTAAATTATAAGATTATGCACTCTTGCTGGCTGATATTATAGGTATCCATCTCTGGTTAGCTCAGTTGAATAGAATATGCTGCTAATGAGGGCTGTCTGGCAGGATTTATTACTCTTCAGCCATTTAGCCTTGCTTTGTCCTTGCCACCGACTACAGTCATCACAAAAATTCATGTCTTTGGTCATAAGCAAGAATGGCTACATTGCGCAATAGAACTCTATCACCCAATTATAAAAGCAACTGAAAGTTCGTCCCTACTGTTGAGAATGGCATCATCATCTAATGTGGAAAGACCACTCAACCTCAGCATCCACTCTTGCCTTTATTTTAAGAGCCATTAAAATAAAGAAAATAATACAAAGACAAAATAAATTATAGTGTATTGAAACTGCTTAATGAAAAATAAAATATTGTATGATTCTACTTATATGAAATATCTAGAATAGGCAACTGTACAGAGGCCACGGTTTATTAGTGGTTACCAGGGTCAGGTAGGAAGGAGGGGAAATGGAAGACTCGTTGCTTAGGGGACACCGAGCTTCTGTTTAGAGTGATGAAAAATGTGGAAGCAGATATAGGTGATGGTTAAACAACATAATAAACATAATTAATGTCACTGAATTGTACACGTGAAGAAGGTTGAAATGACTAATGTTTTGTTACATATATTTATCACAATAAAAAAATAGTGTCACACTAACATAAGATGAACAAAATTTAATGAAAGGCAGTAGTTTAAGACAGGTACGCCAAGTAAACAGGATTGAAACCAACACAGATGTCCAACAGGTATGACCTTTCTACCGCCAAGATTCTTTAAAAAGGGTCTCTGTTAATGGAGGTTCCCACAAAGATAATCTCAGTGCCAAGACTTGTTATATAATGTCATGCAATTGGTGGGTAAACATAGTCTTATTGCCTCTTCAGAGCAAAGACATCACACTACCTATGAGGTAAGGGGAGGTGGTCATAAAGCAGAACTAATCCAGCCAAAAATACATAGGTATAAAAAATTCACATCTCCAGACAACAGTCTTGGGACGATGGTAAGGGAAGACTTCCAGGCACATATTGGAAATCAATCTCACATTTTCTTTCAAGTATCCTAACACTAATAGCTATAGCATTTTAATATAATAAATAATGCTTGTTAGCTTAAGAAACTCAAAATTCAATTGTTCTTTAATTGGAAACAAAATAATACAGTTTTTAAAGGTCCCGGATGGCAAAGTATTTTCCTAGCCTTAGTTTGTTTTGGACTTTGGGGTATAAATGAAATTTTTTAAATAATTCAAATGCAGCCATTGGCATGAACTTTCATTCAGATTTAAAGCCTATAGACTCCAAGGTTTTAGACAAAATTATCTTTTTCTGGGGGTAATTGATGGATTCTACACTGAGCTTGAGCGGGCAGTGCTCAAAGATGCTCCATGAGAGTGCTGGACTTGGCACCCAGCAAGTCCAGCTCCCTCCCCAGTTCACCCCCAGATGCGCTGGGCTGGGCAACATTTTTTTTTTTTTTAATCAGGCTGTTTTAAAACATGTCTTTTTTTTTTTTCCCTACGTGTCTCAGAGATATAATCCAAAGAACAAATATATTACTGTATCCAGCCGATCAGCCTATTTCAAATCAAGATGATCATTTGTAGAAAAAAGCACAATAATTTCTGTATAATAACTCTGTTGTTTGATATTGTCATAGCAATTGTCCCAACAGCTTATTATTGAGTGTGCGTACCCGTACCACTGTTTGAAAAGAAAAATGTAACAGTCTGAATGTCAGATTCCCTACCCCCGCTCCAACACTTAATTCAACCTTTAACTTACACAACGTTAGGGACGTTGAAGTCTTATTTATTTATTAAGAGGAAAACTAAAGTCATAAAATAGAAACATCAATTCTGGTTTAAGCTACTTGCAGCCTTAACCAAGTGTCTGTCCCTCTGGCTGCTGCTGGATTCTGCGTGCAGCTGTGCAGCAGGCCCCTCCAGGTGACATCAGCTAGGCCATCTGGCTGGTGACTCAGCAGGTGCAGGCCCGAATTTTATTCCACTGAAGTAAGCCATTTACATGAAATAGTGGGCCAACAGAGGCTGAGGACCCAGCCAGGTGGCCTGCATGCAGGACTGAGATAGCAGGGCAGGGTAAAGGGATCCCCAATAGCACAAATGGTATTGGTAAGAGAATAAAGTCACTAGAAACTTGGTGAATTGAAAGTCAGAGTCATATCTCCAAGTATGTCCAGTATTCATCTCCA
>NW_004443954.1:18672762-18673445 GCF_000243295.1 Trichechus manatus latirostris | reverse complement strand
GCTTGAAAAATATAATTACATTTATTAGGATAATCTATAATTATACTTAAAGAGTTCTCAATTCATAGAAGAAATCTTACTCAATGAAAAAAATAAAAATAAAAGAAATACAATAAGATAGATAGATTCTGCATAATGGCACTTAAACATAACATGTCCACAAATGAACTCATCTTCTTTGCCTCCTCCCAGTTTCCTAGCTCTGTGTAGGATACTAATATTCAGATTTAAAATGTGAGGCCATTCTTTTTTATTGATCTATTTAATACCTACCACAACATGAACAAATCTACCTGGTTTCCAATGCAGTAGATTCTATCTCAGGAAAGTGTTTGATATTCTTTCATCCTCAACAATTGTTCAGCCTAGTCTAGCTCAGGGCCTGTATACTTCCCTCTTCTTCACAGTAATATCAGCTGGCCTCCCTGCCTCTGGCCTCATTCTTACCAATCCATGCTACATAGTTCTGCCATATGAGTCTTTCAAACTCAACATATATTATGTCACTTCTTTGTTTAAAAATGCCTTTGATGAATATTCCAGATAAAAATGCAAACTAATAAACAAATCCTGTCCAAAAAATACTTTATACAACTTCCATTTAATATTCAAGAAAGCATACAAATAGGAAATAAGAATCGACAATAACATCAGAAACCTTATGTCAGAATCAAGAAAAGTTT
>NW_004443954.1:18669554-18671037 GCF_000243295.1 Trichechus manatus latirostris | reverse complement strand
GTAGAATGTAGAACATTTTCTTTATAAAGTATGTTATGCCAGTTGAGCTAGATGATCCCTGAGATCATGATCCCCACAGCCCTCAGCCCAGCAATTCAGTCTCAGATGGTGTACTTTAAATTTATTAATTTCACTGTTTGTACATTTTACTTTTGAAAACCTATAAACAAATATTTTTATTTATAGTATATTTAATATCATTCACAATAATGCATATAGTTACTGTAATATTTTTACAGTATAATTAACAAAGTTGATGATAAGTATGCTATATTTTTTATGTATAAATATTACTGATATCAGCAACTCAATTTGAAAACATCAAAAAACAAGATATATTGATGGATGGATAAATGATATATGTTTTAAAGCAAATGTAACAAAATGTTAATAGTGGAAGAGTCTTGAGTAGTCACTATAAAATTCACTTTTCTCTAAGTTTGAAAATTCTCATAATTAAACGTTGGGGGGAAAGTTATTTGCCTTTTTTATGATATCTTCTTCCTTTCTTATGTTTGGATTTAATCTTGTGTATCTTCAGTTATTTTAAATATGCTTTCTCTCATGATTTTTATCTAAACTTCTACTTGACATTGCTAAGGATCTAATTCTATCATTTATTGTATCTGATGACTTTCACTCAGGGTGAATTGCTTCCTGTAGTATTGCAATTTTTATTGTAAACTCACATTTAGATGGCCTGGGTTGGGGATGGGTTCTGACAGAGAGATTTTTCCTTTTGTTTAAGTCAGGCATTCCAAGGTTATTTTCAGCTTGGAAGTTTTAGTTTTGTTTTGTTTTGTTTTTTAACATTAATTCTCAGCACAGGCTTTTCAAGATCAAGCAGATTGTATAAGTTCTTACCGAAAGCTTAGTTATAATAGGCTAATTTAGTTTCCCCTACCTCACCCTCATTTTTAGGCCAAGAACAACTTTCATCTTCCCAGTGTGGAAGTCAATTGCTTTCTTGGTTTATCCTTTTAACTGGAGAAGTATAACATCCAAAAATTCCCAACTTTATATTGGTGTTTCATCCCAACACTCTGCCTCTTTTAGTCTCAATGCCTCATCTTCTATCTGCAATGGACCTAAAACCTAAAGCCTTAGTCAAGATAGGCAATACCCTGCTGGAGCAGCAGGGTTTTCAAATTTTAAATTTTCCTTTATTTTTGACCCTACGGATTTAGCTTACTCTTCTATAAACTCCAGAATTTCTATGTGTTTTGTGGTAGGAGGATTTTTGCACTCTTAATCCTTCCTTATTGCCAGAAATTTAACTCACTTGTTGTTTACATATTGGTCATCACTAATGTGTGGTCTTAGATTGTGTCTGGCTTATGTCATCAACAGCTTACATAGCACTTATATATATATATATATGGTGTGTGATCAATAAGTATTTGTTATATTAGTGATTTATTGATTTTAAATAGCAAATATATTTGTAGAAAATGTAAAATTAAACATTACTAATAATAGCTAA
>NW_004443954.1:18667118-18668890 GCF_000243295.1 Trichechus manatus latirostris | reverse complement strand
AAAGAGCCTAAATATTAAACAACAGGGTAATAGTTAAGGAAACTGTGTTATATCAATTCAATAGTATTATGCTGATTTAACAAGGAATAATACAAAATATAAGAGTATTGGAAAACTCTTATTGAGTTTTAAAAAAAGGCAACATAAAAATCCAGAGAATGTTTACAATCTGCAATATAATGTATATGTGGTAAAATACCAAAGAAAGTAATATACCCAAATACCAATAATAGTTTTGGGGTTTATTAAAGAAAATATGAATATTTTGGACTAAATTTCTCTGTTTACTAGATGAAGCTGTTTCACTCTTATAAAAAGAATTTTTGTGTATACATATATATTCATGTATTTATAGACTATCCTAAAAAAAAAAAAAAAATTTCCATCGAGTCAATTCTGACTCATAGCAACCCTACAGGACAGAGTAGAACTGCTCCCATAGGGTTTCCAAGGAGTGGCTGGTGGATTCGAACTGCCAAACTTTTGGTTAGCAGCTGTATCTCTTAACCACTACACCACCAGGGTTTCCAACAGACTATCCTAAATAGTCCTAATTTCTATTAAATTTAAAGTGGGCCACAATATGTCAGGAATCTCCTTTTTCAACCTTAGTATTAGCTGTTTGCCAACATGAATTATCTGCTACAGAGAACCAGGGTTTTCTTATGTTTTCTAAACCCAACTCTTGTTTCTCCTCTTTTCCTTTGCTCAGGTTGTCCTCCACCCAAAGACTCTCTCCCGGCTTCATCTTCTGGTCTCCTGTTAAAAGCCTTCACATTGTTTAAGGTCCAGATCAAAAGTCACCAGCCTTAGAAAGCCTTCTCTGATTCCCACACCTGGATGTGATCACCTTAGCTTACCTACTTTTAGCCTTGTTAGAACCATTTGTGGGTCTGCAGAAGTTGCTCTAGAGATACTCAGGCCATGGACAAAGTTGACCTTGAAGCATACGACATTCTTCAAAGTCAAAGGCTTCATTTGTTTGCTTGCTTATGTGTTTATTTGTTGCACTATCTCAATAAAAAATTTATGTCTCTGTCATAGTCTTTCTCAGTCATTTTTTTTGTACTAGGGATAAATGTGTTGCATAATTTTAGTCAACCTTCAGTCTCAATTTACTTTTTCAGCTGATCTCTGTTGCTGATACACTGACACATGCTCAATTGCTACCTCTCCATTTCAGAGGACTTCAGAAGACTGCATATATATCATTCCCTATATCCCCATCAGGTATCCTTCCTTTTGTTGTTAGCTGCTGTCAAGTCAGTTTTCAGCTTTCAACTCATAGCAATCCTGTGTGATAGAGTGGAACTGCCCCATAGGGTTTTCTAGGCTATAATCTTTATAGAAGCAGATCAACTGGTCTTTCTCCCGCGGAGCTGCTGGTTAGGTTCAAACCACCAACCTTTTGGTTGGCAGACTCGTGCTTTCACAACACCATGGAACACTGACCATATTCTATTGTAACTGCCTGACCACTTGTCCTTATCCTCCTCTAGATTTGGGGTCTGTAATTTTCTCATTCATTAATGTATCCCGAGCTTGTATCACTGCCTGGCACATAGTACGCAGGAAATAAATATTGATTACATAGAAAAACAAGTACACAACCCTGCATGATGAGAGCCCTGCTGTGTTCTGATTAGTTGTAGCAATTGGTCATAACTTGTTCCAAGTCTCAGCAACCCAGATGCACAAGAGTGCAATGCAGGAACTGCTCGTGCCTTGAAGTGATGCTGTGAACATCTGATAGTCTACTTAGTTCAGAATCG
>NW_004443954.1:18664706-18665654 GCF_000243295.1 Trichechus manatus latirostris | reverse complement strand
TTTTTAATATTTGGCTGAGATTTAAATCCTCAACAGCCAAGATTTCAGAATAATCATTTCCACATTAATTGAAAATTTTATTGTTGAATATATTTCATGGTTTATTCATGAAGAGTACTGCTTCTTGTCTTCTAGCATTCATCCCAATGACTTCATAGAGAAGCCAGCAGCTATTTTCAAAATTGGGGTGACATTTAAAATCAGGGTGACATTGTTTTTCTCACACACAAAAATAATGATTTCTTCCTTTTGCTGAATATCTTCTCCACTGAATAGCTTTTCCACTGGGTGATTTTGCTGATAATCATACCTTTCCTGCCTAGCTCACAGGGCAGTTGTATGGATCCACAAAGAGATAACACATATGAATCTTCTATGTAAACTGTAAAGGGTTTTATAAATACTGTAGGTTATTATTATTATTATTATTCGGGTAAAGAAAGGCTCAAGCATCAAGGACTCAGGAGAATATGGAATCCAGTTGAAGGAATTAATTCTGAAATGTACAGAGAGAGAGAAAGAGACAGAGAGAGACATACAGCCCTCTGATTAAGGCATGGTTCTAGAATAAGCTCACTTTGTCCAAAGCTGATTCTACCAATTACACGTTGCATAATATTATGAAAATTACTTAACCGATCTAGGACTCAACATTTTTAATTTGTAAAATAAGGACATAATATGATTTTAACAGATTGCTATATTAGTAAATTAGGTAATTTATGTAAAGTGGTTGCTACATGGTATATTCTCACTTAATGTTAGTTATTATTTCACTAGAGTGTAAGCACCACAAAAATAGTGCTTTAAACAAATTTATTCTTTAAACAAATTTTATTCCAGGCTCTGTTCTAGACACTGAGTATACAGCAATGAAACAAGACAGACAAGGTCCCCTTCCCAATCAACAAGTAATTAATGTGATCTCGGCAAGTGGCCAGGACTGTA
>NW_004443954.1:18634048-18642642 GCF_000243295.1 Trichechus manatus latirostris | reverse complement strand
AGAGAGTCCCAGATGGAGGACGAGAAAGGTGGGGTGCAGAACTCAAATTCTAGTAAGAAGACCAGACTTAATGGTCTGACTGAGACTGGAGGAACCCCGGAAAGCATGGCCCCTGGATTCTCTATCAGCCCAGAACTAAAACAATTTCCGAGGCCAACTCTTCAGACAGGGATTGGACTGGTCTTGGGACAAAAAGTGATACTTGTGAGGAGTGTGCTTCTTAGCTCAAGTAGATACAAGAGACTAAATGGGCAGCCTCTGTCCACAGGTGAGATGGGAAGGCAGAGATGGTTAGGAACTTGTTGAATGGACATGGGGAATCAGGGGAGGAAAGGAGGAGTGTGCTGTCACTGTATGGGGAGAGCAATTAGTCACATTACAATGTATATATAAATTTTTGTATGGGAAAGAATTTTCAAAAAAAGTATACACAAATTGTTTTGTGACATTGATTGCAATCCCCCCAGTATGTCAGCACTCTCCCCTGTTCCCTTTCTACCGCAGGTTCTTCATGTCCATTCATCCAGTTTTCCTGTCTTTTCTTTCGGGCAGACGTGGCCCATTTGGTTTCATATACTTGATTGAACTATGAAGCACGTCCCTTACTTGTGTTATTGTTTGTTTTATAGGCCTTTCTAATCATTGGCTGAAAGGTGGACTTCGGGAGTGGCTTCAGTTCTTAGTTAGCAGGGTGTCCAGGGGCCGTAGTTTCAGGGGTTCCTCCAATCTCCATCAGACCAGTAAATCTCGTCTTTTTTTCTGAATTTGGATTTTATTCTACGTTTTTCGCCTGCTCTGTCTAGGACCCTCTCTTGTGATCAGAGCAGTCGGTGGTGATAGCCAGGCACCATCTAGTCTTCTGCGATCAGACTGGTGGAGACTAGTTTATGTGGCCTTCTAGTTCTTTGGACTAATATTTTCCTTGTCTTTGGTTTTCTTCATTCTCTTTTGTTCTGAACGTGATGGGACCAACAGATGTATGTTAGATTGCCGCTCACAAGCTTTTAAGATCTCAGACACTACTCACCAAAGCAGGATGTAGAACATTTTCTTTATGAAGTATGTTATACCAGTTGACCTAGATGTCCCCTGAGACCATGGTTCCCAGCCCTCAGCCCCAGTAACTAGGTCCCTCAAGGTGTTTGGATATATCTAGGAAGCTTCTGTGACTTTGCCTTTGTCAAGATGTTCTGACTTCCCTTATATTGTGTGTTGTCTTTCCCTTCACCAAAATTACACTTGTCTACTACCTGGTGCCTGAAAGTGTCCATTTGCCAATTCTTTGTATTACAAGAATTGTAACCATCACTAAAATTTATATAAATGGTTGCACTGTTTTACAATGAGAACCATATAAAAATAAATATAAAAAATAAATACACCTTATTAAAAAAACAGAATTTTAAATACCTGTGTGAAATATATGTATGAAAACACACACTCTTAACTTGAAAAACAGTTATGTGGTTTTCATTTTCAGTATGACAAAAGATATATATACAAATGTATACACATATACATACATCAACATGTGTGCACACATAAACATAAATGATTTAACCTTAAGACCATATTATATTTATTCATTTTAATATATATTACATATTCTTAAGTGTTCTCCCAATATGCGAAAAGGATATAATTTCTATAATGAGGTAAACTGATCAGAAATAGGCTGCTTTTCAGCTTAAATATATATTCTTCTGTGCTGACATGGGGCTTAACCGCTAAGTAGCTTCTGAGTTTTCCTCTGATAGCTGACCTTGCTCTAAGATATCAGTTTTTAAAGCTCTTATCTACAATAGGTGCTCTTGTTACTTTTTGATACTATTGTATAGTTTATTTTTTGAATGAATGTGAGGAATATTTCCCTATCCTTCTCCTTCCTCTACCTAAGCAAACACTATACAAAAATTCCTCCAAAATACCTCTTTTTTTCTCTTCCTTGTGTTTCTTCCTATTCTGGTCTTACCACAAGAATTACAGTAATTAAAAAAACACTAACAGCCAAAATGGCTGCTTTCCCAAATCTCAAAAAGAACTCTAATGTAAGTAGTCTAGCCATTTTCTGTCTTAACCATGTAGCCAAGTACTAAATCTGACAGATTTCTCACAAAAGCTTTGCTTGTCGGTATAATGGTAATGATTCAAGAACAGTTAGACTCAATGCCTCAGACTTTTTTAAACATATAGCCAATCCTGTTTTCTTTTCCATTTTATGAGCTGCTGTTGACATTGAGATTTTCCACATCCTTAAGCCGTTACGCTACCTCTGTTGGAAGGACTGACTATTTGAGTCAATTGAGTTGTTCTGACAAGAAATGTGCCTAGAACATCCTCTGGTGGCAATAGTGGGAAACATCAGCTTTGACACAACTAAAGCTTCTACTTACAAGGACCATTTGAGGTATCCCTGACGGTTTTCCTAGCCCCGATTCCCGGTGACTGATACTTCTCAATCATAATGAGGGAGAAATCTACTGACTTCATAACATTAAAACTACCCAGCCCCACAGTTTAGTATTTCTGCTGTCGAAGTTCTTAACAGGTGACAGCACCATTTTGCCCCAGTACTTGCTCCTAACGTTTGTCTACCAGAGGTGTCAATGCAGAAGTGAAAAATAAAGAAACCTCAAAAATTCCATTCTGAGAAAAAAAACAGTGTCATGTGACACTTTATTTTGCTTATTTCCACAAAAATAAACAAATTATTAATGTGTTGCTTGAATTTCTTTGTCACAAAAATAGAAGTTCACTAAAAGTTGTCTAATTGTGACAGTTTGAGGTTCAGAGGCTGCAAAATGACATTTCCTCACCTAATTATTGTGGTCTTCAGTGTTCGCTTCAAAACTGCAAATCCCACAGAGACGTTTTTGTTTTGTTTTCTAAGCAAATTACAGAAATCGCTAAACAAGGGCAGTCTTTCTGGGAATTGGAGAGCTAAGGTATCAATCATGAATTAATTAAGCTTATATGGTGATCAAAAACTGAATTAGGTGAGAAGCAGAATTCATTAAAAACAGAATTTTTTGTGAGTCCAGAAACATCATGCCTCCTGATACAGGAGGGGCATGTGTTGTTTGTTTTATTACACATCGTATAATGAGTCAAAACTAATGAGGTGGGCTGTATTCTAATTTCTTTAATGATTTTGAGTAATGTAAAGTTTACAGGATATGGCACATGACTATCTGGGTCAATGTCATGGTAATGACAACATTTCATAGGTCGCATGGCTTCCAGAGACGTCATCATCCACAGGAATTATTACTTTGTAAATGATTCATTTGTAAATGCTTTAAGATGCAAAGAAAGTAAATATGAAAATGTCTTACTGGTTGTAGACCAATTATTAAACTCAAGGCAACCTTTGGTTGAAAACAGCAGTATTATGATATCAAAGACAGAATATCCTTTGTCCTATTTGATATAAAAAGTGTTGTGGACTGCTCTTCCTTCCAAAACAACACAACTCTCCCTACCACTTACCCTTTTTCTGGTTGGGGGCTTCTTTGATTGCAAACAACAAAATTGTACTCAAACTAGATGAAGCATGGGGACGTTTTTAGAAAAATCTAGGAAAGCTCATAAGTCTGAAGGGAAGACTGAATAACCCAGCTGGGAAAAGTCAAGAAAAGGCAGCACCCAGATGCCATGGTTTAACCACTGCCATGCCCAGGATGGTGACTGCAAGGATCTGAGGAAACAGATTCCAGGAATGCCTTTGGCTTCCCTCACAGAAGGGCAAGCACCTGAATTTACTATTCCACCCAGACTACATGGAGTGGGGAGAAGTATTTCTCCAGGAGAAACTGGGTGGAGAAGGGGTAATGGATGTTGAGTGACCAGAAAAAAATTACACCTGCCCACAAGGTAAACCATGACCACCTGCCTGAGCAATTCCCTTTCTGACTTTCAACTGATCTGGAGTTTAGAGTACTGTGAGCTAAACAGGTACAATTTGGTGACATTAATTAAGTTCATCATGTTGTTCAGCCATCACCATTATCCATTTTCATCCTTAAAAGATGCTCAGTGTCCCCTAAGCAATGAATTCCCCTTTCCCCTCCCTCCCACCTGCCCCTGGTAACCACTAACAAACTTTGGTCTCTACACACTTGCTTATTCTAGATATTTCATAAGTGTGTTGCCTTTTTTTAATCATAGATTTACAAAATTTTAATTTTGTTTTTAATCCTAAAATGGAACAAGTCTTCTTAGAAAAAGATGAGTAAACTTTAGGACCAAGGCTTGCTTCACAAATCAGGGTGTCAGGCAGAAGTGGGTAGGACAGAGATGACATCCTTCTTGATTGACAAAGACAGTCAAGTCTATAGTCACACTTGACCTCTGCACTGGCTTAATCATTGGGCTGAAGGATAATTCAAGTGAGGAGTTGAACCTGGAGAGCTGTAAGGCCTAGCATCGCACACAAGAAAGATCAAGCCAAAAAAGTTTTCATGGAAAGACCCCATTATGAATTGAATTATATCCCCCCCAAAATGTGTGTCAACTTGGCTAGGCCATGATTCTCAGAATTGTGTGGTTGTCCACCATTTAGCAATCTGATGTGATTATCCTGTGTGCTGTAAATCCTAACCTCTATGATGTTAAAGAAGGAGCCCTGTGGCACAGTGGTTAAAGCGATCAACTGCTATTCAAAAGGTCAGAGGTTTGAAATCACCAGTGGCTCTGTTGGAGAAAGATGTGGCAGTCAGCTTCCATAGAAATTTACAGCCTTGGAAACTCTATGGGGGTTTATAATATTAATGAGGCAGGATTAGAGGCAGTTATCTTAATGAGGCAGGACTCAATCTACAGGATTAGATTGTATCTTGAGTCAATCTCTTTTGAGATATAAAAGATAAAATTGAGCAGAGAGGAGAAGGACATCATACCACCAAGAAAGAAGTGCCGGGAGCAGAGCGTGTCCTTTGGACCTGGGATCCCTGCACTGAGAATCTCCTAGACCAGGGGAAGATTGAAGATAAGGACATTACCCCAGAGCTGACAGAGAGAGAAAGCCTTCCCCTGGATCCAGCACCCTGAATTCAAACTTCTGGCCTCCTAAATTGTGAGAAAATAACTTTCTGTTGTTACAGCCACCCACTTGTGGTATTTCTGTTATAGCAGCACTAGATACCTAAGACAGACTCCCAGAACAGCAGAGAACCAGAATGCACCCCAGAACTGAATCTAGGACTGAGCAGACACAGAGAGCTTAGGGGGACAGGAAGTGCCTCCAATACTAGGTACTGTGGTCAGGGGCAGGACCCTGAAACTAAAGTGACATTGCTGGTAGGGATAAGATTTTGCTGCACTCCCAGACCAGACACGCAGGACTGCACAGAGCTGAGCTGACAGAAGGCAGTTCTTCAAGACTAGTAGCTAAAAAGTAATTAAATATACAGGGTAATAATTCCTATATGTGATGACATCTCCACCAAGTAAGTGACCTATAAAATGGTTTTATTACCTTGCTATGCACTAGACAGGGTCCCTGGGTGGTAAAAACGGTTAACATGTTGTTATGGATTGAACTGTGTTGAATATGTGTTGTAAATCCTAACCTCTGTGCCTGTGGTTAAAATCTTATTTATGAATGAGTTGCTTTAGGAATGGGTTAATAAGGCAGGATTAGTGTAGGGTGTGTCTGGAGTCAATCTCTTTTTCAAAATAAAAGAGATTGAACAAGCAAGTGAGAAAGCAGAGATGGGGGAAGATTGATGCTAAGCCACATGGAGATCTCCAAGGAACCAGGAAACAGGCTGAAGAGACAAGGACATTCCCCTAGAGCCAACAGAGACAGAAAGCCTTTCCCTTGAGCCAACACCCTGATTTCTAGCCTCCTAATCTGTGAGAAAATAAATTTCTGTTTATTAAAGCCATCTACTTGTGGTCTTTCTGTTACAGCAGCACTAGATAACTAAGACAGAATTTGATATTGAGAAGGGGTGCTGCTCTAACAGATACCTAAAATATGGAAGTGGTTTTGGAGTTGGGTGATGAGTAGAGGCTGGAAGAGTTTTAAGGTGCCTAAGCCCTGGTGGTATAGTGGTTAAGAGTTTGGCTGCTAACCAAAAGGTCAGCAATTCAAATCCACCAGTCACTCCTTGGAAACCCTATAAGGCAGTTCTACTCCGTCCTACAGGGTTGCCATAAGTCGGAACTGACTCAACAGCAACGGGTTTAGTTTTTTGGTTTAATAGTAAAAGCCTAGATTGCCTTGAAGAGACTGTTGGTAGAATTATGGATGTCAAAGGCAACTCTGGTGAGGGCTCAGAAGGAAGTGAGGAGAGCTATAGATAAAGTTTGTATCATCTTAGAGAATACATATGGCACCAGCAAAAGAATGTTACTAGAAATGTTGATTTTTAATGTACTTCTGGTGAGGCTTTAAAAGAAAATGATGAACATGTGATTGGACAATGGAAGAAGGGTGATTTTTTTTAAGCGGTGGCAAAGAACTTACTGAATTATGTTCAAATGTTTGGTGGAAGGTAGGACTTGTAAGTGATGAACTTGGATATTTAGCTGCTGAGGAGATTTCTAAGCATGACCTTACAGGGTCCATGAAGTATCTTCTTGCAGCTTATAGTACAATGTGAGAGGAAAGAGATGGACTTAAAAATGAACTGTGCAAAATGAAAACAAAACTTAAAGATTTGGAAAATACTGTTATACAAACTAAGGACACAGGTCCTAGAATGTTCACCAAGGACATGGCTTACACAATCTTTGTTAAAGAGATTAAGCCTGTGATTGTTGAATCTAACTAACTACCTTAGCAGAAAATCCATCAGTTTAGACTGAAGGGGACAGAGAAAGAACGAAAGGAGATAACACTGTCTTCCTCTTGGAATTCTACAGGCAGGAAAGAGGCCAAAGGAGCTACATCTGTTGTCTTCCAAGAAAAGAAAAGAACTGTCCTTGAAGCAGCTCAGAAATCAGCAGAACTGTTGGAAGGAGCACAGGAAGCAGAGCCTTCTCAGTTTCAAAAGGTGGGGCCACAGCCTCCTAGATCTCAAACAGTGGGGCCACAGCCTCCTTGGTTTCAAAGAATTGGATCTTCGCCAACTATATTCAGGAGTGTGTGAATGCCATTAACGTGCGCCAGGGGGATTGGGCCACCCGAAGCTGAGGGGCTGAGGGTGCTGTACCCAAGGGGCAGAAGAACAGGGCCTGCCAGTGTCGAGGGGGTGGGATCACCACTTAAATGGACTAGGAGAATGGGACGACCCAAAACCAAGGGAGCAGAGTTGCTGTCCCAGTGGGCTTGGAAGGTGGAGCTAAAGCCCGGGGCCAAGAGGTTTCCATCCAGAATCCAGAGGCCATGGCCAACACCCAGAGTCTGGAGGACAGGGCCATTGGCCAGATGGTCTCAGAGAAGAAAGGATTATTTTCAAGACTTGAGAGTTAATGTAATTTGTTCTGCTGGGTTTTGGACTTGCTTGGTGCCTGTTATTCTTTCTTTCCCTATAATTTCTCCCATTTGTAATGGAAATGTGTACCTTGAGCCTGTTCTACCATTGTACTTTGGAAGCAGATAATTTGTATTCTAGATTTCACAGGTTCATAGATGAAGTGAAATTTTGTCTCAGGATGAAATGCGCCTGAAGTCTCACCCATATTTCATTTAGATAATTCAGATGAGATTTGGACTTGGAGTCGATTTAAGACTTTTTGGAAAATGTGATGGGATGAAGGTGTTTTGCATGTGGGAAGGATATGAATTTGGGGGGGCCAGAAGATGCAATGTTCTGGATTGAATTGTGTCCCCAAAAAATATGTGTTGCAAATCCTAACCTCTATGCCTATGGTTATAGTCCCATTTGGGAATGTGTTGTTTTTGTTATGTTAATGAGACAGGATTAGTGTAGCGTTTGTGTTAAGTCAATAAATTTTGAAATATAAAAGAGAATAAATAAACAAGCTAACAGGCAGAGAAGGGGGAAGATTGAAGCCAAGACATGGAGATCTCCAAGGAACAAAGAAACAAAGTGAAGAGACAAGGACCTTCTCCAAAAGCCAACAGAGAAAGCCTTCCCTTCAACCCACCTCTCTGAAGTAGGACTTCTAGAACTCTAAACTGTGAGAAAATAAATTTCTGTTTGTTAAAGCTATCCACTCATGGTATTTCTGTTACAGCAGCACTAGGTAACTAACACACATATTACTGTTGTTGTTAAGTGCCATTGATTCAGTTCCGACTCATAGCAACCCTGTCTCTGTACAACAGAACAAAATACCACCCAGTCTTGGGCCATCCACACAATCATTGCTATGTTTGAGCCCATTGTTGCAGCCACTGTATCAATCCATCTCACTGAGGGTCTTCCTCTTTTTCACTGACCTTCTACCTTGCCAGGCATGATGTCCTTCTCCAGGAACAGGTCCCTCCTGATAACATGTCCAAAGTATGTGAGATGAAGTCTTGCCATCCTCACTTCCAAGAAGCACTCTGGCAGTACCTCTTGCGAGACAGACCTGTTTGTACTTCTAGCAGTCCATGGTATACTCAACATCCTTTACCAGCACCACAGTTCAAAGGCATCAATTCTTCTTCAGTCTTCCTTATTCATTGTCCAGCTTTC
>NW_004443954.1:18631963-18633280 GCF_000243295.1 Trichechus manatus latirostris | reverse complement strand
TGGGACTTGAGCTGCCAGCTTATCTGCCGAACCTGGGATTCGTCGCTCTGTGAGCAGGAGCCCTGTTCTCCGACCTGCCAATCTTGAGCTTGCCAGCTTCTGCAGCTGTGTGACTTGGGAGAGGCTTCTACCCTGATCCACGGACGTGGGACGTTCTAGCCTCTTCAATCACGTGAGCTGTTTCCTTGATATAATCTCTTTCTATATATATATTTATATACTTTACTGGTTTTGCTTCTCTAGAGAACCCAGCCTAAGACAGTACATGTTCCACATGAGCACAATTAAGTGTTCTAGAATTCCCATTCTTCTCAATGTTATCAATAATTTGTTATGATCCACACAGTTGAATGCCTTTGCAAAGTCAATAAAACACAGGTAAACATCTTTTTAGTATTCTCTGCTTTCAGCCAAGATCCATCTGACATCAGTAATGATATCCCTCATTCCTTGTCCTCTTCTGAATTAGGCTTGAATTTCCAACAGTTCCCTGTGAATGTACTGCTACAACCACTTTTGAATTATCTTCAGCAAAATTTGACGTGTGTGTGATATTAATGATATTGTTTGATAATTTCTGCATTCTGTTGGATCATCTTTCTGTGGAATGGGAACAAATATGGATCTTTTCCAGTTGGTTGGCCAGGTAGCTGTCTTCCAAATTTTTGGGCATAGACAAGTGAGCACCTCCAGTGCGGCATCCGTTTGTTGAAACTTCTCAGTTGGTATTCTGTCAATTCCTGGAGTCTTGTTTTTTGCTAGTGCCTTCAGTGCAGCTTGGACTTCTTCCTTCAATACCATGGATTCTTGATCGTATGCTACTTCCTCAAATGGTTGGACATCGACCAATTCTTTTTGGTACAGTGACTCTGTGCGTTCCTTCCAACTTCTTTTGATGCTTCCTGCCTTGTTCAATATTTTGCCCATAGAAACTGTCAACATTGCAACTTGAGGCTTGAATATTTTCCTCAGGCCTTTCAGCTTGAGAAATGCTGAGCATTTTCTTCCCTTTTGGTTTTCTAACTGCAGGTCTTTGCATATGTCATTATAATACTTTACTTTGTCTTCTCAAGTTGGAATCTTCTGTTCAGCTCTTTTACTTCATCATCTCTTCCATTTGCTTTAGCTACTCTACTTTCAAGAGCAAGTATCAGAGTATCTTTTGATTCATCCATTTTGGTCTTTTCTTTCTTTCCTGTCTTTGTAATGACCTCTTGCTTTCTTGATGTCATTCCACAACTCGTCTGGTCTTCAGTCACTCGTGTTCTACGCATCAAATCTAATCTTGAGATAGTCTCTAAACTCAGGTGGAGTATA
>NW_004443954.1:18629733-18630860 GCF_000243295.1 Trichechus manatus latirostris | reverse complement strand
GGTGTTGTTTCAGGGTGTTTATCATAATTTATCATTATGCCCGAAGATAATATAAATAGATAGCAATGGTTATACTTGATCTTAATCTAATTAGCTAATTGTTTTTCCAATTCAAATCATCAAATATTGATGAGGCCCAAACCTAAGTAGGTGTTATAAGGATGGAGAGATGAAGGCACATGAGTCCTGCCCTCAAGGAGGCTACAATCCAGTATTAAATAGGTACATGATGACTACAAAGCAAAGCAGAGTGTAATACAGGCAATAAATACGAAGTGTTAAAAGAACAAAGAGAAGACAATCTATATGAGATATTAAATCCTCTGAAGCATAAAACAGGGTCTCAGAGACCTTCGATTTAGTTGGAATACCTTTCTAGCTGCAAATTTCATGTATTCATACTTATTCTCCCTGACATATATAAGTGAAATAGTACCCTCTATAACAGTGGAGTCTGAACTTCAGCTTGCATAAGGATACCAAAAGAAACAGTAAACGTGGGTGCACCTCCACAGTATCTAAGCAACTAAGTCAGTGAGTCTGGGGTTGGGCCAAGGAATCTGCATTTTAGTGCATACTTAAGATGATGTTTTTATATGAGTCCTTGGCCCACACTTTGAGAAATAGCATTTAGACATTTATGTTTGTTCAATGTCTTTCAAAGTTTTTACTCCTTTAAGATTGCTGAAGTACGGGAATAAGGATTTGGTAATGTTTTATAAAAACACTTTATAAAGAGAATGTCCTCCCCTTCAGATACTTTTAACATCCACTCACTAGTACACTTTGGCACAACCAAATTAAATTTGTCTCTTCTTTACTTTAGGTAAGAATGTGGCAGTATTTTACCAGGGCTAATTAATTCAATGAGCTAAGCAATAGAAGTGCAAAATTCACACATCTGAAAGTCTAGGTATCATCTGTCCAAAACTCTGCTTTGAAAAGGAATAGACATATTCAACATAACAAGATTAAAATAAACAGTTATTTTTACTTCTTAATTTTATGTACTACCTTATCATTGTATCAAAATAAAGTTATCAGGTTTATCTGACATTGATTTGTTCTTAATAAGCTCATGCTGCCTATGGCTCAATTCATTTGATTGTAGAATTTTAAACAGACTA
>NW_004443954.1:18627198-18627942 GCF_000243295.1 Trichechus manatus latirostris | reverse complement strand
TCTCTTTATGTCTCAAAAGAAATTAAGTCAAGATACAAACTAATCCTGTAGACTGAGTCCTGCCTCATTAACATAACTGCCTCCAATCCTGCCTGATTAACTTCATAGAGGTTAGGATTTACATAGGATATTTATATCAGATCACAAAATGGTGGACAACGACACAATACTGGGAATCATAGCCTAGCCAATATTTTGGGGGGACACAATTTAATCCATAGCAATAGATATACATAGATGTACTGTATGAAATACTATAGTTTTTTTAAGGAACATTGGTGGTTCACTGACAGAATTAACGTCTTCCATGCAGGACACCCAGGCTGGATTCCTGGTCAATGCACCTCATGTGCAGTCACCAACTGCCTGCTAATGGAGGGTTGCAGGTTGCTATGATGCTGAACAGGTTTCATTAGAGCTTCCAGACTAAGACAGACTCGAAAGAAAGGTCTGGTGATCTACTTCCAAAAATCAGCCAATGAGAAGTGGGACCAAGATGGCGGAGTAGTCAGACGATTCCAGCATTCTCTCTTACAACAAAGACCCGAAGAAACAAGTGAATCGATTATATATGACAATCTAGAAGCCCTGAATATCAAAGGCAAAGTTGAGGAACTGGACTGAGTGGCAGGGGAGGGAGAGAAGGTTCAGAAGCAGCAAGGAGTTGCCAGACCTGACCTGGCGGAATCCTGAGCCTTTCAGGCCTGATCAGCTTGGGGGTGAGCAGTGAGGCAGGCAAGGTAC
>NW_004443954.1:18616072-18619571 GCF_000243295.1 Trichechus manatus latirostris | reverse complement strand
AAAAAATGCTAACGAAATCATATGTTTAGCTGGGAACCCAATATATGAATATATAAGTGCATAGAAAGTAATCTGGAAGCTGCACATCACATTGATAGCAGAAGGCAAAACTTGAGAGTGGGAAGAAGTGACACGTGTTAAGGGTGCTTGGCCTAGAGGACTCTAACGGAGGGTGTACTGGTAAAGGCTTAGCAACCTGTTCTCCACTGTGGTATTTATTGATGTCTAGAGGGTAAATATACCCACTATGGACAATTTTATGGCCCAAAGTATTGCTATAAATTAGTAACTGACCCTTCTGAGCCAGCACAAGCTGGCTCCAGCACATCACTGGATTCTGGCCTTCAAGTCTTTTTTTTTTTTAAACTCGTGAAGTTAAAATTATTTTAAGTTAAAAATAATACTCTATTTAATTATACAGGGCCACTCCAGTTGGAGAAATTTCCTGAAGTGTATTAAAACCTCTAAATACCACAAACCACTCCTGATTTCAGTTTAAGTTTCTGTGTCGACAATAGCCATTCTAGAATATGTAGACAGCAGACACCGTCATTTCTGACAAGAGTAGGTTAGTGCTGATGTTAGCTGTCATTGAGTGGCCCCTGACTAATGGCGATCCCATGTGTTACAGAGTAGAACTGCTCCATACGGTTTCCATGGCCGTATTCTTACGGAAGCACTTTGCCAGGCCTTTCTCCCATGGAACCACTGGGTAGGCTTGAACCTCCAATCTGCATGTTAGTAGCCAATTACAAACCACTTGCACCACCCAGGAGGGTTAAGATGTATAAGAATACAAAATAATTTCTGAACAAATGCCTCGTCTGCTTTGTCGTCATGATGCTTCATGATCCAGCAGAAAGAATGGTGAGACAAGTAAGATACTGTATGAGTTTCTAGTACTGCTGTACAAATTACTACAAATTTAGTGGCTTAAAACACACAAATTTACTATTTTACAGTTCTGTAGTTCAAAAGTCCAAAATGGTTCTCACTGGGCTAAAATCAATGTTCCAGGAGGGCCGTTCTCCTTTCTAGAGGCTCTAAGGGAGAATTGATTTCCTTATCTTTCTACCTTTTAAAAGACACCCACATGCCTTGGCTCATGGCTCCTTTCCTCTATCTTCATTGCCAGGAATAGCAGGTCAAGTAATCACATTACATCATTCTAATGTCCTCTGCCTTCCTTCTCCACATTTAAGGGCCTTTGTGATTATACTGGGCCTACCAGTGTAATCTAGTATAATCCCCTTAAGTTCAACTAATTAGAAACCTTAATTCCATCTGCTACCTTCATTCCCCTTTGCCACGTAAACTAATGTATTCACTGGTTTCTGAAACTATGGGACAGGCATCTTTAGGGGGCGTTATTCTGCCTACCACAGATGTCATAAAGAGGATTATTGGAAGTGAATGCCATCAACTGGTAAATAGGATTTACCTCTTTCAACTCCGGTCAACCTGAGTTAGTTTGCTGATTTGCTGCCTTCTTTCCCATTTTGGATGAAGAGTTACAAAGAAGATTGCGTGCTGGTTAATCATCATTTGTAATGAATGAGTTAGCTTTTCTGGGAACTGTGAAGCTGGTCCGAACACTGTTGCAATGTTACAACCGAGTTAGAGAGGTATCACCAACTGCTGAGATTTTTCTTTCTAAAATTAATACAATAATAGCAATTGAGTACTACTGTTAGAATCAACTCTGCAGCCATTTGGTATGGTACTGACTTTGTTTGGCTGTTTTAGCTGATCATACACTAGAGCCAAATGGGAAGCAATAGCTTTGCTCTGACTCCAACAAATGCTGAGTTGAGTTACCTGGTATTTCTATTTCCCATCCATAATGCACAATTCAATAAGCAGTGTCCACATGCTAGTTCCAAGACTAAGTTATCAAAGAGGAAAGGGTGGTAAATGTTCTAGAGCCATCTGGATTGAGGGATGGACCTCTGCATCTGCGCTATCGTGATTTCAACTAGTACTGGTCAATGTCATTCTTGAGCCGACTGAGTGCTGAATCCTGTACATCCCCTACCTGTTAATTATTCTCAAACACAATGGATAGAAGGAATGTTTTTGTGAGATTTAAGTACCAAAGGCATTACAATGACATTAACAATGAACCTTACAAAGGCAAAAATTAAACAACAGACTTCCTGGCAACATGCTGCTATAGTCAGAAGCACCACACTGTCCCACCACAGCAAAGATCCGAAAAAGTAAGCCAAATGGAGAAAACAGCAATCCTGAAACCCTAAACATCAAATGAAGAGATAAAGAACTCAGCCAAACACCAAATGGAATAAGAAACTGACCAAGAACAGAGAGTGAGGAGAGATTCATGCAGATGTCCCCTATCAGCTAATGCAGCATGGATCTGCTATCTTGGACTCCTATCAGAGATCAGCAAATGGGGTACGAAGAAGTAACTTCACAGAGCTTCCAGCAAGAGACAGAACAACTGGTAACCAACAATATACTCTTTCCCATCCTCACCCTTCTTCACCCCCACTCAGCCTCCTCTGCTTCCTGAGGCCACAGTCTCTTGGCCGGGAGGCACTGGCTTCACCTTGGTGTCACTTGGATTCCATCTGCCCGCTCTGGCCAGCTCCCTGAGTGCCATTTGCTGGCTGCTGGTATTGCTTTTTTCTGCTTCATTAGATTTCTTCCTTACCTCAAACCACCTCTCCCTCCTTTCTCTCAAATACCTGGCTCCATGTTCTTCCTGAAAGGCTGTGAAACACTGCTTGACGGAAATTGCTTCCCGGCTGATACCGCCATGCTCATGGGAACCCTGGGGATTTTTTTTGGTTTGTTTGTTCTGATTTGTTTCTTTGTTTGTTTTCTTTTTCTTTTCTTGGCGTGGGAGCCCTTCTAGCCACGCAGTACCAGACAGCTTGGGAGCTACTCCCTTACTATGTGCAGACACACAGTGACATCCCGGGGGCATTTCTTTTTTCTTTTTTTATTGGGGGGTTTTGTTTGTTTCTTTGTTTTGTTTTCTTCTTTCTCTTATCCCATTTTTGTCTTTCTTCATTTCCAGTTTCTGGATTTATTCATTTTTTTCTTTTACCCTTTTTCTTTTTTTTTTTCGTTTTTGTTTATCTCCATTTCTCAGTCTCTCATCTTTCCACTCCAATAGCAAGATCCCTTAGCACTCTTTTTTGTTCATGTGTATTTTTTTGGCTCCTGTTCCTCTACCCCCTCTCTTCTTTCCCATACCCATTTTAGCTCCACACATCACAATCTCCCCACTCCTTCCTGCCTACCTGCACTGTGAGCTAAACATCACGCTCCCAAGCAGCACAGGCACAGCCTACTGGAACCTGCCC
Organism: Trichechus manatus latirostris; assembly: GCF_000243295.1. NCBI lineage: Eukaryota > Metazoa > Chordata > Mammalia > Sirenia > Trichechidae > Trichechus > Trichechus manatus. The sequence continues at coordinate 18,616,239 of NW_004443954.1, read as the reverse complement.
TGCACTGATTCCCGGACCACTCTGTTGGCCTTAGTATGTGCCACAAACAACACAACCCAGCAACTCCCCTTCAGCTGGACCTGCCCAGCTGTACCATACCTGAGTGACTGACCCTGCCCATTGGAGAAGGAGGTGAAAATTATCGTGCCCACAGATGAGCAAACAAC
>NW_004443954.1:18608220-18609254 GCF_000243295.1 Trichechus manatus latirostris | reverse complement strand
TATTTTCAATTAATTGATTAGACAGATAGGTAAATAGATGGTAGATTGATGGAGGGAGACAGAGAGAGAGATACATAGATAGATAGATAATCTGCCATCTAGACAACTCTGACTCATGGTCGTTTTATGTACAAGACAACGAAACTTGCCCAGTCCTGTGTCATTTGCACAATCGCTGGCATGTTCCAGTCCATCATTGTAGCTATTGTGCCAATCCATCTCACAGAGAGTCTCCCTTGCGCTCGCTGGCCCTCTACTTCACCAAACATAATGTCCTCCTTCAGCAATTAGTCCCTACTAGCGATGTGTCCAAAGCAATTAAGTCGAACAATGTTCTGTTGTGATCCATAAGGTTTCATTGGTTAATTTTCAGAAGTAGATCACCAGGCCTTTCTTCTTAGTCTGTCTTAGTCTAGAAGCTCTACTAAAACCTGTCCACCATGGGTGACCCTGCTGGTATTTGAAATACCAGTTGCATAACTTCCAGCATCACAATAACACACAAGCCACCACAGTACGCCAAACTGATGGATGTCTGGTGGAAGTGATATAAACACCATAAAAAATCCAAGCCTTTTAATGAAATATGTTGTAGCTAATTTAGTTCTATAATAGTTCAATTAAAGTATCACCATGTTTCAAGTTTGCTCATTTTTTTAGCTTCCTGAGATCCTAAGCTCTGAGCAGGAAAGCTTTTGCTTCCTCCATCATGAAGCTCAGATCATGAACCCAGGAGTTTGGTCTGGCATGTTGAGACTCAGATGTCCCACGTAGTGTCCAGACTCTTGATTCATTGCTTCAGGTCAGGCTCCATCTGGAATCTTCAATGGATCTTAAGTGGTCAAAGAAGGCCAAGAGGGTTAATGGAATATAATTTTTGCCTAAGATGGTTTATATAGCTACCTTTTCCTTTTATTTTTTTCATTTTCTTACCTCTTAGAACTTTCTTGGGATCTTTGTTTTGTGAAAGGACAAAAGTATCAAAATGATCCTAAGCACAAACCTTACAGAAGACAAATAATATTTAATTTTGA
>NW_004443954.1:18605562-18606713 GCF_000243295.1 Trichechus manatus latirostris | reverse complement strand
AAGAATATATATATGAAACGCTCATACTTGGTTACCAGGGATTGGGGCAGGGGGAGGGAAATGCTATTGAGATAGTAGACACTTGTTATTTTTGGTGATGGGAAAGGTAGCATCAAATATGGGTGAAGTGCACACAGCTTGACCAAGGTAATTGATGTCATAAAAAGTTGTACAAGAGAAAATGATGTTTTTGGTAAAGGATATGGCAAATATAATTTTGCTACACCAAAATATATGTGTGTAGTTACACAAATATGTATATAGGAATGTATATGTATAGATCTGAATATGCAGGTACATACGTTTGTACAGATAGATGTATCCATAGGCATATGTACCAACAGGTATGTGTGTACATGCATGTATATACATATATATAATAAACCACATAGGGAACACTTTTTAGAAATAACCAAACACCTCATGTAATTGGTTTTCTGGCTTTGAAGGCTTATAATCACAGTCTCGTGGGACAAGTCAGTTAATTGGCATAATATAGTTCATAATGTGTACGTTCTGCATCCCGATGTGGTGAGTAGTGTTTGGGATCTTAAAAGCTTGCAAGCAGCCATTTAAGATACATCTGTTGGTCCCATCATGTTTGGAGCAAAAGAGAAAACCAAAGACACAAGGAAAATATTAGTCCAAAGGACTAATGGACCACATGAACCAAAGTCCCCACCAGCCTGAGCCCAGAAGAACTAGATAGTGCCTGGCTACCACCACCGACCACTCTGGCAGGGATCACAATAGAGCGTTCCAGGACAGAGTGGGAGAAAAATGTAGAACCAAATTCAAATTCACAAAAAAAAAAAAAAAGAAAAGAAAGAAAAGACTAGATTTACTGGTCTAAAAGAGACTGGAGGAACCCCCAAGACTATGGCCCCAGACACCCCGCTAACTAAGAACTGAAGTCACTCCTGAAGCCTACCTTTCAGCCAAAGATTAGAAAGGCCTATAAAAAAAAATCAGCAATGACACCCCTGACTCCAGGTCCTCTTCTGAATCCAACTTGAATTTCTGGCAGTTCCCTGTTGATATACTGCTGCAGCCGCTTTTGAATGATCTTCAGCAAAATTTTACTTCTGCGTGATATTAATGAAATTGTGCAATAATTTCCACATTCAGTTGGATCATCTTTCTTGGGAATA
>NW_004443954.1:18603029-18604522 GCF_000243295.1 Trichechus manatus latirostris | reverse complement strand
ATGCATCCCAATTGCATGTTTGATCAATTTCAGACTGAAGAAGTTGGTAAAAATCTTCAATTTCCTCTTCTTTGGCCTTAGCAGTTGGTGCATAAATTTGAATAATAGTCTTAGGCTATGGATATTATCCTATTACTGACAGAGTTATACTTCAGGATAAATCTGGAAATGTTCTTTTTGATGATGAATGCAATGCCATTTCTCTTCAAGTTGTCATTCCCAGCATAGCAGACCATATGATTGTCTGATTCAAAATGGCCAATACCAGTCCACTTCAGCTCACTAATGCCTAGGATATTGATCTTTTATGTGTTCCATTTCATTTTTGACGACTTCCAGTTTTCCTAGATTCATACTTCATACATTCCAGGTTCCGATTATTAGCGGATGTTTGCAGCTATTTCTCCTCATTTTGAGTCATGCCACATCTGCAAATGAAGATTCCGAAAGCTTGACTCCATCTATGTCATTAAGGTCAACTCTACTTTGAGGAGACGGCAGTTCCCCAGTTGTATTTTGAGTGCCTTCCAACCTGAGGGGGCTCATCTTCTGGTACTATATCAGACAATGTTCTCTGCTAATCATAAGGTTTTCATTGCCTAATTCTTCTCAGAAGTAGACCGCTGGGCCCTTCGCCCTAGTCTGCCTTAGTCTGGAAGCTCAGCTGTAACCTGTCTGCCATGGGTGACCCTGCTGGTACTTGAATACCGGTGGCATAACTCCCAGCATCACTGCAACACGCAAGCCCTCACAGTACAACAAACTGACGGACAAGTTACCTGTGTTTTATTGACTATGCAAAGGCATTCGACTGTGTGCATCATAACAAATTATGGATAACACTGCAAAGAATGGGAATTCCAGAACACTTAATTGTGCTCATGAGGGACATAGATCAAGAGGCAGTCACTCAAACAGAACAAGGGGATACTGTGTGGTTTAAAGTCAGAAGAGGTGTGCATCAGGGTTGTATCCTTTCACCATACTTATTCAATCTGTATGCTGAGCACATAATCCGAGAAGCTGGACTATATGAAGAAGAACACGGCATCAGGATTGGAGGAAGACTCATTAGTAACCTGCAATATGCAGATGATACAACCTTGCTGGCTGAAAGTGAAGAAGACTTGAAGCACTTACTAATGAAGATCAAAGACCACAGCCTTCAGTATGGATTATACCTAAACATAAAGAAAACAAAAATCTTCACAACTGGACCAGTAAGCAACTTAATGATAAACAAAGAAAAGATTGAAGTTGTCAAGGATTTCATTTTACTTGGATTCACAATCAACACCCATGGAAGCATCAGACAAGAAATCAAAGGACATATTTCATTGGGCAAATCTGCTGCAAAAGACCTCTTTAAAGTGTTCAAAAGCAAAGATGTCCTCTTGAAGACTAAGGTGCGCCTGACCCAAGCCATGGTGTTTTCAATCACCTCATATGCATGCAAAAGCTGGACGATGAATAAGAAAGATCAAAGAAGAATT
>NW_004443954.1:18589018-18601925 GCF_000243295.1 Trichechus manatus latirostris | reverse complement strand
TTCATTGTCTGCTCTGCAAAAATGGATCTGGGTCTATTGAATTGTGTCCTCCAAAAATGTGTGTCAACTTGGCTAGGCCACGATTCCCAGTATTATGTGGTTGCCCACCATTTTGTGATCTGATGTGATTACCCTATGGGTTATAAATCTTAACCTCTATGATGTTAATGAGGCATGATTAGAAGCAGTTATGTTAATAAGGCAGCACTCAATCTACAGGTTTAGGTTATATCTTGTGTGAATCTCTTCTGAGATATAAAAAAGACAATTGAGCAGAGAGGAGAGGGACCTCATGCCACCAAGAAAGAAGCACCAGAAGTGGAGTGCGTCCTTTGGACCCAGGGTCCCTCCACTGAGAAGCTCCTAAACTAGGGGAAGATTGATGTCAAGGACCTTCTCCTAGAGCCAACAGAGAGAGGAAGCATTCCCCTGGAGCTGGCATCCTGAATTTGAACTTCTAGCCTCCTAAATTGTGCGACAATAAATTTCACTTTGTTAAAGCCATCCACTTGGGGTATTTCTGTTATAGCAGCACTGGATAACTAAGACAGGGCTCTTTAACTCAAGCTGCCCATAAGTTTTGTCAGTAAATGGTACTGGAGAGACACTGCAGGAGGAAGGGTTTTCCATCCTGATTCTGTGTGCTCACTGGCAGGATCCTTCAGTCACACAGCTTCTCCATTGTCCTGCTCCTGCATTGCATGGTGGCCAGCAGAAAATCCACAGCAAGCAACTTCCCCAGCTACCCCTCTTATGTTGTTTGAAGCAGAGTTCCTCTAGTGATAAGTTCTCCATGAACAGCTTTTCCCCACACTCCAGACAGTGAGTTTGCAGTGAGTTCCACCAGTCCATCACCAAAATGACTTCTCTGCCACCCAGTGAGCCATGGCTGCTCCCTCTCTAGGGAGAGCTATATCTCAGCCTAGTGGGAGATCAGTAGCTCTTCACTAGGGATAGTGACAGCTCCTTACATCTGCTATCCCTATATTCTTTACAGTTGTCTTTGCTTACTAGCTTTCCTCTCATTATTCCAATATCCTGTTACAGTTAAAAATTCCTTATATTAAACTTTCAAATTACAGTGCACTTTCTCTCTTCTGGTCAGACTCTGATTGACACATTTTGGTTTTATTTTTATTTTTCTTGAGGTTTGTTGATTTTCTTGGATCTTAAAATTTTTTCTTCACCACCTCTTCTCTTATTTTGGACTCCATGTCACTGAGATTGCCACTCTCTATTGTCATTGAGATTTTTTTTCAACCTTTTTTCTCTCTCTCTGCTTCATTTTGGATAATTTCTACTGCTTTGCCTTCAAGTTCTTTTTTCTTTTGCAGTGTCTAGTCTGTTGTTAAATTCATTCAATCTCTTATTTTGTCAATATTCTATTTTTTCATCTCTCAAAGTTTCATTTGATTCTTTATCTTACCATTTCTCTCCTCATCATGTTCATCTTTTGACATCTTTGAGCATATTTAAGATTTGTAATTGTTGTTTTAACATCCTTGTCTCCTAATTAATTTGTTTTTCTCCATTATGGTTCTTTTATATTTATTTTTTCTCCTGGTTATTGGGCATATTTTTCTGCTGATCTGCAAAATTTTTTTATTATTTACAGGTCATTGTGAATTTTACATCATTGAGTGGTGGATTTAGTTATTTTCCTTTAAAGAGTATTTGGCTTTGGTATGGAAATTTTACTTGCACATTATTTTGACCTTTTCAAGGCTTACCATTAATCTTTATTAGGGTAGGTCCAGAGCAGACATTTTTCTAGAGCTAATTTAGCCCTCCTACTACAGTGTGACTCTTCTGGGAATCCTACCCAATGTCCCATGTATTTCAAGGCTCCTTCTCTCAGGCTGGTAGGAATGCAAGTTATCCCCAGTCCCATATGAGCTCTGGGAATTGTTTGGCACACTGCTTTCTTGGTTCTTTCCCTGGCTTCATGAAGATTCACCTCCTGCATGTACAGATCAGTACCCAGCTAAAGACTCACTTCTCCAGAGTTCTCTCCTCTGTGCACCTCCTGTTCTCTGATACTCTGCCCACAAACTGTGTCTGTTTCAGTTCCCACCCCGACTCCCAAACTACAATCTTTGTCTGTTCAAGTCAATGAACCACTGGGCTCTGTTTGGGTTCTATGTTCAGGCAGTAAACTGAGGCAATCATAAGACTCACTTCTCTGAGGAATCTCAGTTCAGTTTTCTAGGTTTTATGGAAGGAGAGCAATTCCCAAAGCCTTTAATCTGTCAAAGCAGAAGTGAAGTCCCGCAATATCTTTTTTTTTTTTTACATTTTCTTAGTAATTAATATTGCAAACACCTTCTACTTTTTAATCCATTTAAAGAGCATACACTGACAGATATTTATTTCCAGTATGATAATAATTACAGCCTCAATTATTTTTACATCTAGTAAAGTATCTCTAAAAGAGATATCAGCAGTACTCTGTTATTTGTGTAAATACACTCTTTGAAATTAATACAGCTGCACTTCTTTTGAAATATCCCGTTAGGCTTTTAACTCTTTCACCCAGTCACCTTTTGGTTAGCAGCCAAGCTCTTAAACACTGCACCACCAGGACTCTGTTTTTCTAAATAACACTGATTTTTATGTCTACAACTTTAGTGGGTACTTTGCTACTTGTTGCAGTTCTGAAGTGGAAAAAAGGTAGAAAAGAGGAAAGTGATGTTTGAGAATGGTGGAATTTAAGGATTTACCTATGTATTTCATTTGTGTATAATAGCTAACTTTACTGATAGGGATATAGGGACACTCAGTCACAGAGTCCCTGGGTGGTGTAAATGGTTTACACACTCAGCTGCTTTCAGAAATGTTAGAGGTTTGAGTCCTTCCAGAGGCACCTCACAAGAAAGGCCTGGCAATCTAGTTCCTAAAAATTAACCATTAAAAACCCTATGGAGACAGTTCTACTCTGACACACATGAGGTTGCCATGAGTCAGAACTGACATGACAACCACTGGTTGTCCCCCCCCGCACCATTGGCCCAAGATCACACAGCCAATGAGAAGCCATTGTGATTCTGATTGCAACTTCCTTCCAAGCCACTACCCTGTCTATACTGACTGCCCCTGTTCTTTGCAATGACATGTAGCATATACTACACTTGTAGAAAGTGAAGTACAGTATTTATTTTATGAGACAATTGCTTCATTGGCTATGCTATGACCCTCGTAATCATACAATGAAGAGACTTCTAACCTGGAGGAGCTGACATGCACACAAACACCATCCTGCCATTGTCAAGATCTGTGTGGTCTCATGAAAGCTTCTGTTTCCTCTTCACCCATCATATATCAGCACAATAGTGAAATGTAAACACTCTTCATGTGTAAAAATACAAACACCTTGTCTATTTGTGTCTAGAATTTTTTAATCCAATCAAATTCTCTGACAAAAACTGTCAGCATCCAAAGCCCTCACCTGCCTCCTTACTCAGTCGCTTATCTTCACTATCCCCTTTTGCTCCTTCAAATATCTTTTTGATTACCTGTCTACCATAATAAAATATTCAATGATAAGTTCTGACACCTGGAGGAATGGATGTGCCTTGAATGCTGGTAGGTTGCCCTCTGCCCCCATTTAGGAGTAATTTGGAAATCTTATCTGTGATGGTCTGGATGGTCAAGGGGTTAAAGATTGGCAATTTCTGTTTCAGAAATGATAATACAGTACTTGTCACTTCCTAAATCTGAGTCATTCATATCAGCCTGATAGCTTGCATTTTAAAGAAAAGATCTTTCTCTGTGATTTTCCCATCAGATTTGTTTTTGCTATTTCTGAGGAAAGGTTGCAGGAAAGCAATATGTATGCACATACTCTGTGTAACCAGACAGGGTAAAGCACTAATAGAATGGGATGTTGGCTTATGAGCAGACCTATGAGATGGGGGAGGACACACAGGGAAGGGTGGTATAACCAAGGGGAAAGATGGGAAAGAAATTTTGAAAACTTGGCAAAACCAAATAATACTATCAATGCTGAAAAACTAAAGAGAATTTTAGCATCAGTATAACCCTACTACTGGAAGAATTCTAAGACTTTAACACCGTATCATAATCTTTCCTATAATATAACATTTTTAAATGCTATATATGTTAGAAAAGTTTTCATACAGGGGCAAAGATGTATATTATGGCATCCTTGTATAGAAGCAATTTAAATGACCATCAGTTAGAAAATAAATAAATAAAATATAGCTATAAAATAGAATACCACATAAAACATAATGTTGGGTAAGAAAATAAGCAAGATAAAATTGATACATAATGATAAACATGTAAATAAAAATATACAAAAGCAATAATACCTAGTCACGTACATATGAATTTAAATGGTAGTGATTGCCTCTGAAAAATGGGACCAAACCAAACCCATTGCCATCCAGTCAATTCCAACTCATAGCGACCCTATAGGACAGAGTAGAACTGCCCCATATGGTTTCCAAGGCTGTAATATTTATAGAAGCAAACTGTCACATCTTTCTCTCACAGAGCAGCTGGTGGGTTCAAATCACCAACATTTCAGTTAACAGCTGAGCACGTTAACCACTGTGCCACCAAGGCTCCTGAAAAATGGGACAGGGAGTAGAATATGTAATGGTGGTTAAAAGGAACTTAAGCTTTACACTATGTTTTACGTCTTTAACAAACAGGGTAAGGCGATCTGACAAATTTTTTTTACAGTTGTTAACTCTTGGTGAAAAGAAAATAGGTGTTTCTTTAGTCTATTATTATTATTTTAACTTTATGTAAATTTTAAATTTATAAAATTTATTGTTCAGAATGAGATTAAATAAAGAGATACTCAAAGACTGACAGCTTAGCAGCAATCGTCAGTAGTTTGTTAGGAGTGGTAATGGAAAGAAGCTACTGGGATGATGACTGCATTAAAGTTGAGTAAATGTGAAAATGGAACTTTATATTTTCTACCTCTCAAGATGTGGCAAAGGGATTTCAATGTGTTATGTACTCTGGAAACTGTGGAGGTGAAGAGAGAGAGACAGGGAGGGAGAGAGAGAGAAAGAGAGTGAGTTAACAACTGGTATACTGAGATGTAAGGTTTCTGAGTGGCAAAAGCAGTTTGCATTTGACTACTAACTTCAAGGTTGGCAGTTCAAACCTACCCAGCAGTGCTGCAGAAGAAAGGCCTGGCAATCTGCTTCCATAAAAGTTACAGCCAAGAAAACCTGATGGAGAAGCTCTACTCTGTTAACACATGAGTTCACCATAAGTCTAAATCTACTAGACATCAACAGGCATACTGAGATGCACACTGTGAACCCCCGACATAGACCTAATTTAAAAGGCTATTTCAGTAGCATGCAGTCACACAATTCATATACTAGAACAGGGCTCTTTGAAGAAAAAAGTCAAGCGAAGAGGCAACGGCTTTTTTTTTTTTTTCTTCCGGCCTATTTTTACAGCGTCAACCAATGGTGATTTGGGATACAGAAAATAGTGACCCTTACTCGTGAAAAGACGACGAGAGGAGGAAGTACGGAAAGGGAAGGAGGTCAAAACAATCAGAGCAAAATAAATAAGGAAAAATATTAAAGAAATATTCATAACTTTTTAGAAATGGCCTTTTGAAGTTTTAAAAAGATCCACACAATATTCTTTATATATTTAGCATCCACTGACTGAAAAAATAAATAATTGCTCAAAGCGATTTTGGATTCCAAACCAAAAATCCACACCCGTTGGCGTTGAGTCGATTTGGGCACATAGCCAACTGGTAATACTTTTAAATTAGTTTTAATTTAGTTATGAATTTGAAATTATGTTTACACATTTAAAAAATATAATAGCCTACAAAGTATATATATGAAGCATTATTTATTTAGTTTACAGGCAATATTTGAAATATCCTTTTTCTGTAAACCGCTTATACTAATTTAGTGGGCCCCCCACCCCCTTCCCATCAGGTTTGTGACAACATAATCTAGAGAGAACTTTAGGCTTTGGGTATAGGATAGTTAGAATAAACGGAAAAACAATAATGCTACAGAAATTCCTAAGTTCAATAGAGTCTTCTGTGGACTTAGAAATGAATTAAGAAAGTCCATTTTCCAAATCGTCTTATAGCAACCCTATAGGACAAAGTAGAACTGCCGCATAGGGTTTCCAAGGCAGTAATCTTTTCAGAAGCAGACTGCCACATCTTTCTCCAGTGGAGGGCTACTGGGTTTGAACAGCTGTCCTTAGGGTTATAGGATCACTATAGGGTGGTTATAGGGTCACTACAGGGTTGCTATGAGTTGGGATGGACTGGTTGGCAACAGGTTTGGTTTTTTTGGTTGTTTTCCAAATGCTAAGTGGCAGAGCAAGAATTTGAATTATCTGTTTGATTTCAAAGATTGCATTCTTTCCACTAAACACATCAAATTGCTTTTTGAACACTGCATTTTGTACATAATGCTAGAATGACACAAACATAGTTAAAGTCAAAACTGAAGCCCTAAAGAGAAGATTTAGACTTTAGATAGATTGGCTGATGTATCATGGTGGTAGATGGGTATTTTCTTTACTCCAAGCAAGATCCTCCCTGGAAGTATGGGGATGAGCAAATAAATCTGCCACCTGCAGTGAGGCGCCTGGCAGTGTGGGCTGGGCAAGGCTGAACAGGCATGTTAGTATCTGTCTCACTGCACTGGCCTGGGATGTCCCAGACATGGCTCATTAGACCATCTGCACATCAGCCTTCCCACGCTGACAAATTTAATGAAAAGAAACATCAGGGTAGATCTGGCTCAAAATGTACATGTAAGATACTGAAGAAAGGAATCAATTAATGCAGGAAATAGAACCTGGCTCTTAATCTCCTATCTTCCCTGCCAGGAACATAAGCAACTAAGTGATGAAACTGGAATTCTTATTCATATTTCTAGGACCTAAATGCTGACCCAAATTCCATTTGAAGTATGTTTCTGTGTAAGGCCCTGCCACTATATTGGAGTTAAGCACCACAAGAGGAGTCCTTGGGTGGTGCAAATGGTTAAGTGCTCAGCTGCTAACCAAAAGGCACCTGGAAAGAAGGGCCTAGTGATCTACTTCCAAAACATCAGCCATTGAAAATCTTATGGAGCATAGTTCTATTCTGACACACATGGGATCAGCATGAGTCGGAATCAACTCCACGGCAGTTGGTACTGGTAAGCACCATGTCAGCAGAAGCCGCCATTGTCACAAGAGGTATGTCCCCAGCACCTAGAATAGTTCTTGAGGCACAAAGGGACTCATAAATATCTGTTGAATGAATGCATACTGGTGGTTGTGGGTTTTTAATCCCTTTCCTTTTAGTAAATTATAAACATAATTCACTTGGAATATGATACCTTAGAGCAGAGGACCAAGACTTATCTTAAGAACTGATAATCTCCCTGGAGTATAGGGGACCTTAAGCATCACACTCACTTCCTTGCATTCCTCATCTCAGGGTTCCTGGGGCCACTCCAGTTCCTTCATCTACGCTCCATGATGCACACCACGGCTAGCATATGTGTTTCACTTTCACACTCATCCAATCATAACGACAACTCTTTAAGGTAAAAAGTATTATCCCGATTTTACCAATGAGGAAACAGTGTTCTCTGCAAAACTAGCCTAAGCAAAGCAAAACCATAAAAGAAAAAGAAAAACAAAGACTGGTTCCATATATCAGAACTGTTCTGGGCTGAGTCCAGTTAGGTATAGAGGTAGTGACTCAAAATACATTACCAGAGCTCCCTTGTGTGGACTCTCTCAGCTCTGAAGGCTTCCTTCTATGTGGATTAAAATTTATTCTCAGGTAACCTCGGACGTGGAAACTCTTAGTTAGCGTCATCCTTATAGCCTGTGATCCTGGAAAACAACTCGCTTACGTCTCTTCCCAAAAAGCTCCAGCAAAATCCCAAGACTGACTGAGCTCGGGCCACGTGTCCGTCGTTGAGTGTTTGGCTTGGCCAGACTGAGTCCATTATAGAGGAGGTAAGTCTTGGATATTTACAACCTTGTTTAGTAGGGGAGAGGTAATTCCTAAAAGAAAATTGCTGGGCAGGCTAAATATGACAGATGTCCACAATTCTAAGGCTCAGAGAAACTTAGATACAAAAATTCCACAGCTAGTAAAAGGCTGAGCACTTGACTATATACCAATAATAAGTCTTTGTTGACTAAATAAACTCAATCCTGTTCTCTAACTCTAAAACGCATGCCCTTTCCATGACACACGTGGCCTTTCCTATTGTTTGAGCAAAATACTGAACTACCACAAAGTTTCCAAAGTGAATAGGATTCACGGAAATAGCCACAGAAAATGGAAACCTAAAATGGTAGTTCTTGGACGAATACTGTATGATTGTGACTATCAGATGCTCCCTAGTTCTCTTGGTTGTAAGGATTTGCTAACTGACCTCCCTAATACTTTGAAAGTAAGGGATTTTCAGTGTGCTCAGCCCACCAACATCAGAGGCAGTTTAGCTCAATAAGAATGAGGGAACATGCTCCCTTAAGAGATGAGTAGTGGGACCGTTATGCTGCCATTGTTTCTGTCTGTGACTTTCATCTATTGTGTTTCATCTCCTCTCCTTTCTCAGATCTGATTCTATAAGGACTCTTGATTTGAATTCGTGAGGAAATGAGTGACTAGTGTGTATAAAATGTAAAAAAAAAAAAAAAAAGTGTTTTATGTTTTAAAACTCAGAATGATTTGTATTTTCCCTTCAAAGTAAAAGAGGGAGAAATCTGGAAAGCCTCAAGCACAGATGGAGACACTTGCATTTACTCTCAACACTAAGGTATTTTTCTAGTGTCAACAAGCAGAGAGCTTTAAGTTCAAACATTGCCATATTCTTCCCAAGCCCCATTATTCCCTCCTGCTACACTACAAAAAGAGAAGAAGGACAGACACTTTTTCTTCATGATCTAGGGTTCCTGGGGAAAGATGGAGACAATCAATCTTTCGGGCTTGGAGGTAAGTGTGTGACTTTCATTAACATTAATGGAGTTCTTTGCACTGAAAGAATAGACTCCATGTTTTTAAACGCTTGAGCGACGATTCACACAAAGTTGGGGAAAGCCTTTTTGTCTTAGCAGTTTATGCCCACTGTTGCAGTACTCGGATTATGACTGACAGTAGGCTGTCCTTTTAAGAAAGTTCATCCATCCACAGTCATTTCAGAATGCTTGTGCAGAAAAACGATGTCCTGGCAAAGCAAGGCAATGAAGCAGGCATGGTTTATCGCTGCAACATTAGGGCGAGAAGGCAGTCAGGCAGCCTTCTTGTTAAAGGAAACTGCACAAGAGTCAGCATCCTGCCTTACTTATGTGAAGACAGTTGTAAAAAGAAAGACTGAGTTAATTGAAAAACTATGTGGGGCTCCATCTTTTCTCTGGTTGGTTTAAAGTAAGGGAAAAATAACAGTGTTGCTCCTTTATTATCAAAGGCTGGAGAAAACTTCAAATATGCACACACAACAAACTAATTCTGGTATTTTTTTTTAATTCTATATTTAATACATGAACAGAATGGCACTTCTTTTTTTTACTCACTTCTAAATAAGCAAAACATAACTTCATAACATTTTAAGTGAAATAATTATGGAATAGGAAGAGATAGTAATGATGTTTTAAAGATCCAATAAATCACATAAACTCATCTTTCAAAGTAATGTTTGTGTGAGTTGCTAAAGATATGAGAAGAAATGACTGGAATTAATTCTGAAGACAAATCTCCATCAAAATGAGAAATAGTGTACTTGCATATAGTAAATGAAAAACCACTTGTATGGTGTAAAGAGGACAGAATAAATCAAATTTTAAAGGGAATACAAAACTCAAAACGAATGCTGTTTAAAATCAAAACCAAAAAAGCTTTAGAAGATCATGACACTCACAAGAGGGCAGGGGGTGGCCCGGGCCAGAGCACCAGGGAAGGTTTGCCAACTCTCTGGGGGCTCGTTAGGGGTCTCCTGATATGGAGCACCCCTCAGCCCTTAGATGGGCACTTGGTTTCCAGCACTGCTACACCTTCCTATTCAACCAGCCCCTAACCCCAACTCCCCATTGGCACGGGACAGTGTACCCAGCACCCATCTCCTCAAGTTGGTCTTGTGGATGCCCATCCCTAAGTTCTTTTAGATTGTCTTGTACCGCACAAATGAGACTGAGTGGACCAGGTGACCACAGAGCACAAAGGGTTACAGGACGTGGATGAACATCTGAGGACACTGGGTGTGTTAGAGCTGACCCAGTCATCCTCTTCAACAACACTTTCAGAAAATGGCAACAAGGTCAGAAGCAATTAGGACAACCACATATCCATTAGCTTTCTCCAAGAAGACATTTCCATCCTGAGTGTGACCACAGATGACAATGTTGTCAGAAAGTTGAAAAGAAAATGAGTCATGTGGCTTTAGAATAATACTAACGGCCAAGAGATTGCTGGGTGTTTGCTAGATTACAGATATTTTTACCATGAAATCATGAGTTCAACAATGATTGTTAAGAAAAGATGGGGGAAATTTTTTTTCTCTAGGGTGGTACAAATGGTTAACACACTCAGCTGCTAACCAAAACGCTGGAAGTTCGAGCCCACCCAGAAGCACCTAGAAAGAAAGCCCTGACGACCTACTTCTAAAAAATCAGCCACTGAAAATCCTATGAAGCACAATTTTACTAGGACATACATGGAGTCACCATGAGTTGGGGTTGACTAGATGGCAATTGGTTTTGTATACAAGCTTTCAACCTGCTTACACACACACGGGGTAGGGGGAACCAAAAACCAAACCCATTGCTGAGTCAATTCCGACTCATAGTGACCCTATAGAGAGAGTGGGGAGGGGGCCAAATGCTTTTATTTTTCCAGAAGATAAGTTTGTAATTGGTTGTTACTGAGCTGTTGTTTGTTCACTTGTGTCTGGTAATAAGTTCAGAATCCTTTATCTCACTGGGAATCTGTCATGCCACAAAGGCGGGCGAGGTACAATGTACTGTAAGAACCTATCACAGAGGTTGAGAATGCAGCCTTTACTTAACTTTAGCTCTACCTGGGTGGATCAGACATGGACACAATAGAAATTTTAAAGGACAATTTATAAGCAAGATATTTAAAGGGGAGGTACTTTATAGTTCTCAGAGCCTGAGGAGTAATGTAAAGCGCAAATAACTCCCTTCAAAAACCAGGTGGGGGCCAGCAGTGTCCAGCGCACTCTGTCTGCACCCACTCACTGTGAGCCGAGTGACTGATGAGGAAGAGCAGAGCGTGGGAGGAGGGGAAGGAGGCAGCCTTCAGACACTAGCTCTCAGGCTAGAAGGCAGAGCAGGCTCCTGTTCTGCCTTGTCATCTGCTCCAATTTGCTTTTTTAGTCCTAATCTTCCTCACCTGCCACACTATCACATTTGGACCCTCTGGGAAACAGGCTTACAACCTCCAGTTTTCCCCCATTCCAATCCAGCATGCTAGGCTAATCTCCAGCAAACATCAATCTCATGTTCAAAACCCTTCTGGGTGCAGCATTATTCATGATAGCTAAAAGGTGGAAACAACTCAAATGACCATCAAGAGATAAATGGATAAACAAAATATGGTACATACATGCAATAGAATATTATTCAGCCATAAAAAGGAATGAAGTTCTGACACATGTTACAACATGGATGAACCTTGAAAACATTATGTTAAGTGAAATAAGCCAGGCACAAAAGGACAAATATTGTATGATCCCACTTATATGAAATATCTAGAATAGGTAAATGCATAGGCACAAAAATTTATCAGTGGTTACCAAGGGGCTAATGGGAAGGGAGAATGGGGAGTTGTGGCTTAAGGGATGCTGAGTTTCTGCTTGGGATGATGATAACTTTTTTGGAAATAGATAAAGGTGATGGTGGCACAACAAGGTGAATGTAATTACTGTCACTAACTTGTAGAGTTTAAAATAGTTAAAATGGCAAATTTTATGTTGTGTATCTTTGATCACAATCAAAAATAAAAAGCATCTCTTGAGCCTTGTTGCTGCCTCTATTTGAGGGAAGGAACTGTGTCTTATTTATCTTTCTAGTATCTCCAGAGCCTGCTTCTTGAGCGCTCAATAACTAATTGTTGTAAAATGGATCCATTATCTCTACAAATAGATAAAGGTCAAATTTCATAGTCCAGTTCTCAAGACACTCAGTCTCCTGCCTTTTCATTGTCGGATCTCTTTATTTCCTTGAACACATCCAAATTCAACTAAAAGGGTCTGCTCACCAATGCTGGATCAGGCCTCCTGTTTTCCACCCTCACATCTTCTCTCCTGCTTGTCTACCCACCTGGACCCACCTCCCACCCCCTCTTCTCGTCTGCTGCTCCAACTTTCCTCTCCAGTTTTCAACTATCATGTCCCCTCCTTCGTGAAACCTTCCCTGATTACCACAGAAAGTTCTTTTTCTTTTTTGAACGTATAACTTTAGCCATCCAAGTGACTTTTAGAAGGTGCTTTCAGTTAGTTAGATGTGTTTAGGGCAAGGCTTGAGTTTTCCTTGGCACCAGCACAGTAACTGACACGCAGTAAGAACTCAGTAAGTATTGGTTGAATCAATACATGTTGGCAGAATTACACCTTGTCCTTCACTGCCGAGGAAGAAATGTCAGAACATTAGTGACCACATTTAATTTAGAGCTATAGAAGAGGAAGAAGAGAAACAAACAGAGGAAGGAGCTTAATCGTTGCAAAAGACTTTGCCCACATTACCCATGCTGTCTTTGGCCATCTCCATCTGCCCTTCCAACTGTCCAAAAGCTGATTCATTGGTGAATGCACACACCTGCTCACCAACACCTGCAACAGGACATGCAGGATACTCAAAACAACAACAGAGTATATGATAAGCACTAAGTAAAATCATTGTATGAGTCACTGGT
>NW_004443954.1:18586642-18588130 GCF_000243295.1 Trichechus manatus latirostris | reverse complement strand
AGTCTCCTTGTCACTTAATTCTGGGTGCAATGTGTTGCTGAGAAGAGACCTGTCCATTCCCTAAACATGCAATTCAATAATTGTTGATTTAAAAAAAAATGAGTGAAAGAGCCTTGTCTAACAGATGGTAAAAGCACATCTATTAACAAAGTTTTACTAGTACTAGAACTAGATCAAACTCAGTAGCCTGCTGTTCATTTCAATCAAGACCATTGGGTGTAGCCTATACCTTAGGTATTTTATCTGTTTCAGATCCTCTAGCTGGATTGTTTTCAGGGAGAAATTTTGGAAAGTTTTGTTAGTGTTGTATATTTTCTTGGTGCATGAAGGGCAAGTGAAAATCTAGCTCTGTGCAGGTTTCAGAGGGCTTTTGCTGAACAGCAAGATGAAGCAAATAGTCCAGAGATTGCATTTGTTTGCTTTTGCTGCTCTACCATCATAAAGAAGTCTGATTTGCCAATGCAGACAGGCATCTCAGGAGCTTCTTTTCATTACCTATCTAACCCTAAGAGATGTCTGATTAATGTGCGCAAGCAACAGACCATAGACAAGGGCCAAATACTGACTCTCCATTCCAAGTAAAAGCAATGAGTGTAGGAAGTCCTTTAGATAGCAACAATTGCATCTACCTTCCAAGCTTTTTCTTTTCTAAGAATCCCTCGGAACTAAATATTCTTTCCATTTCTATTCAAGATAAGAAAAGGTAGGAACTATTAATGTAATGACTATATGTTGTTGTTAGCTGCTGTTACATGGCACCCTGCCCCCAACTCATAGCGATCCCACGCAAAACAGAATGAAGTCCTGCCCAGTCCTGTGCCACCCCCATGATCAGTTGCAAATCAGACTGTTGTGATCCACAGGGTTCTCACTGGCTGATTTGTGAAAGTACATCATCAGGTTTTTCTTCCTGCTCCTCTTTGTCCTGAAGCTCTTCTGAAACCTGTTAAGCATCATAGCAACACACAAGCCTCCACTGACAGGTGATAACTCAGCCTGAGGTGCACTGGCTGGGAATTGAACCCTGGCCTCTTGCATGGAAGGCTACAATTATGCCACTGAACCACCACTGCCTCATGAATGAATATACAGCACACACTAAACTGGGATTTCATTGATTAAAAATAATGTCCCATGTGACCCAGACTTAATGTCACTGCAGAGGAAGTGTAGTGTGCTGTGGGGGAACGTGGGACATTATTCCGGTCAGACTGCAAGCTGAAAATGACTCTTTCTGCCCAGATAGGTTGTGACTGTGCCACCTATCACTACATTGTGGAGAATGCTGGTATCACCAGAGAGTGGAGGCCTAATAGGGCATTTCCACAGTAAGTACACAAGGCAGCCATCATTTCACAGAACATTCTGGAGCAAACAAAAGCCTTTTGGAAAAATCAGTTGAAAAAGACTCAGTACTTCAAGACTGTACTTTGAGCACACGCATTTAAAAAAAGAAAAGAATAATCTGTGAGGTAACAAATACGAAGG
>NW_004443954.1:18576936-18585521 GCF_000243295.1 Trichechus manatus latirostris | reverse complement strand
CCACAGCTCTCCTTAACAAGGAAGAGGTCATCCTTGTCAAAGTCACTTAATGTTCTGCTGTGCCCTAAGCAATGAGCACTTAGGTGCCTATATTTGCCTCTCCAAGAGGGGTCCTCAGGGACTTGGAAGTACACTGAGGTTGTACTCCTGGGTGACTCTGTGGCTAACTACAGAAAAGGCGGGCATAGTTAGCTCTTTGAATTACTCGTCGGCATCAGTAGACAATCCCATACAAAATTAAACTGTATTTACTCTTCAACCCAGGGTGTGATTTCACTCATCCTTAACAAGTTATCTCATCATCTTCCTTCAAATATGTTAATATTTAGGCACCTGTTTTAGGTTGACCTTTGTAAGGAATCCAGCCCTTTTTGGTGCCAAATATGTGGGAAAAAATAAAAACGGTAAGAAGCATATCAGAAGATTCTATCGGTGGTGATATTCCTCTCTCGTTACTTGGGCGTGTACTCAGGCAGGCACTCCCTGAAGAGACAAGTGGAGGACTCTGTGCAGAGAGGCCCTTGGTGGAGCCAATAGGACAGAAAGGATTATCCTTTCAAAGAGGAAAATGTGAGTGAGAAAAGAGGGTGACTATGTCAGTGGGACCGTGGACAGCCCTGCTCCAACAGCCCAGGGGTTGCTGGCAACTGGAAGTGCGACAGTGCTTCTCCATCCAGGAACATGTAGAGTCACCAGCCATCACTAGGAGAGCATGAACCATCAGGGTGGTCTCTCACATTCTCCTGAGAGAATTAATACAGGACATAGCAAGGCGAGGAAATGAAAGTTACAGTTCTTCAGTATTCGTATCTGACTCAACGCCATCAAGGTGCTCTCATGTTTGCTGTTTTGTCCCATCTCTAATGGTTGGAGAACCCCACCTTTCAGCATTCTGAGATGTGAACATCTGTAACTAGATGTCATCACTGGGGAGATAAGAGGGACCAGGCCTTCTTTGTGCAGTGGAGCCCTGGGAAGCTGAGGTGCTAAAATAATAAAACAGGCGTCTCAAATTTTGAGGTTAAACATGAAGAAACTGAGGGCCCAATGATATTTAGTAAATTCCTCAAAGTCACACCTCTCTGATAGGCCTCAGGGCCAAGATTCAAATCAAGGAGTCTGGCTCTAGTCTATGACTTTAAGCTCAATGCTGCCCAGTCCCTTTGGCAGGATCTATTCCATCCAACTTATGCCCATATTACCTGGAGATCATCACAGAGAAAGGTGCTATGAATTCCACCCTGATCCCCTTGATCCATCTAGGGTACTCACCTGTATTGTCTAGTCCTCATTCCACTGGGCACCAGGCTCTATTGAAATCCTCCTCTTTATGAAGTCTTCACTGTTTCTCTCATTTCTGCACCTACACTGGGAATATTTTCTATGTCACTTTCTGTTTCGCGGTACTTTTTGCCCTCCACTTCATTGTGCTATGGCCCTGCCTGGGGTGAAGGGCACACCACCCGAGCGAGGACAGATGCACCACACCTTCCTGTTTTGTTTTTTCCACCTGACAAGGTGATGGTGGAACAAAAGCTATTTTAACAGGTAAGCCTATTTTAAGAGCATTGTGCAACTATAAGAAAGATCCTAAGTGTATGCAAAACAAAACAATTCTTCAGTGTATAGATAGGTTTGACCAAACACACACTCGACTCGTTTTTCTCTCTGGTCAAAAGAGGAAAAGCAAGTTTCCTTTGGCTAAATAAGAGGACAGAATTAAGAAACTAATTATGTCATCATATTTGGCCAGTTTACAAAAAGTGGTTTAGAAAGAAAAAAAAGTTCCTTCAGGCTTAAACATTGTCTGCCTTCTTTGAACGATTTCCGCAATATAGTGATTATGATAATAAAAATATATTTGATACATACAAATGAACAAGATGGTAAAAATGTAGATCACTTGTCAGTAATCCAGAAGAAAAGACCTCCAAGGATCGTGTTGAAAGTATGTGTTCTCTTGCAAAAGATCTGTAAGTTAGTAACAAAGGATTCTCTATCTTCTCAAGAAGACTCTGAGAAGACAGGAATGGTGCCATAACACACGGTCAGAAGTGCACTGAGGAAAAACAGGCGTCATGAATGTCCATAAAATGTTTTCAAATCAGTAGTTTTGTGCACAGACTAACACAAGTGTCCTCCTCTATGTGAGATGGACTGGGTTTTGGAGTTAACTGTTCTACTTTTGTCTAACCAGACTAACACTTAGCACGTTTTCACCTGCTTATATAAATGAGAAAATTATCTCCATGGTGTGCTAGGAGCATTAATTCCTCTTCCTGGAAGACTAATTTACCCACAAGAGGAACTGTATTCACCTTTCTTTTCTGAGGACTCAGAAAAAAAAAACTCTGTGGAATTATAGGCTTTTCCTACCTGGTCCCTGTTTTTCCTAAAGTGCTTCATGGTTCGAAGTACGTATGATCGTTGTGGTTGGCCATTACAGCTACTGAACCTACGGAGGCAGGGCCCTCTCTGCGAAACCAACACCAGAGACTTCCTGGAGTGGCATGTGAATTTTTATTTATTTTTAGAATTGAGCCAGCTATATATTCCTTCAATATTTGGAATCATTTTATATGAAGATAATTTCTAAAAGCAATTAGGAAAAAAAGGAAAAATAAATCATGTATCCTTATTACACATGTGTTCTTTTTTTTTTTTGTAGTGAGATTATTTCATTCAAGAGAGATTTGTTCATAAAAAGAATTTGAAGGGAAATTTATTTAATATGAATGAAATTGCAAGAGGTCAATTTTGGTCCCACTCTTGTGCTAGAATAATATTATATATTCATTTTATGCCAAAAAGAAGCATCTTTATGTTATAAAAGATAATTTTTTTATGCAACGTGTAGACTTTGATGTGAATTTTTTAAAAAATCCTTTTGGGCCAGATTCTAATTTCACAGGAAAATTCCTATTCAGGCTGACTGAATTCTAATATAATTCTAAAGCAATTAAAGTTTATCAAAGTAATTGTGCTGTAGTTACTCTGGAAATGAGTCAGGCCCAAAGTGGGTAAATCTGGGCCTTTAGAGCAGCCCTACTAACTGTCTGAAACTACAGTGTGCCAGTAGGGGTGGAGCATCACAAGGCAGTATTTACGCAGATTAACTCAAGCTTCAGAAATGGAAAAGTTTCTTAAAACTCATCGGTGTCATTTCCAAATAAGTATTCTGTCAAACTGAAGTGTAAAACCTCTGGGAAACTTCATTCAAGTGTAATTTAAGTTGGCTACAGCATAAGATTTCCAATTTAATCATCTTTTTTCTGTGCTGCTTTTATCTTTCTTAAAAACGTTTGAAGGATCATGTGTTACCACCTCACTATCTCAGTGAGTGGTAGTGGTGAGTACACACAAAGTACACAGGAAGCATCTCGAAACAAGAAAGGAACAAAGGACAAAAGAATGGTCTGTGTGCATGTTCTTAGGGGCTACACTATGTCATCGGTGCATAACGCCTGTTATTTTAAATAAGACTCTACACCATGACCCAAGATATAATACTGTATTTAATTAATAAAGGTTATTTTTCACCATGTCAATATTTGCTTATCAGTGTGTTCCAATAACAGACTATTAGATAATATTCTAAAGAAAATGAGGTTTTTGGATATGTACTTATGCATATGCCATCTTCTTAAGAGTTGTTTGTCGAGTTAAGACTTGAAATCATTAATCAGCACATACTAATTACCACTAATTCTTGTCCTCTCCAAATAGAGAAACAAAATTTCAGAGTAACTAACTCAGCAAATTAATGAAAATACAGAGTTATGTCAACTTCATTTTCATTTTAAGAAATATTCTTTTTAAACTTTAAATTGTCAAAAATGATGACAGTATTTCAAAAAATCTGCTTACTCAAGTGAAAATTCCCAAAGGGAACTGGTAGCCTGAACTTCTGAATAAATGTGCTGTCTTGAATGACTGAGAACTACTTTCAGAATGGTGGCATGAGGATCTCCACAGACCGTCTCCCCAGCAAAACAGCCATAACTGGTAAAAAGTATTTTAAAAAAAACAAGCATTTAAAGTCTATGGAAATTGTCCTAAGGGCATATGGCATATAAAGAAACATTTATTTAATAAAATCTACCAAACCTTGGTAAGAACAGCAAGTCTATGGTATTGAGCCATGACCTACTCCCTCCCTTCCCCTACCCCAGTTCAACATGTTGGGAGATCCTTGTTGACTGAGTGCCACCAAGAACACAGGGCTCCCTCTGCCTTCAGCTCACAAGCAAGGGATATGTCATCTCACGGAGAGAAGCAGGCCACCAGTATTTTTCACCCCCATCCAGCTACAAGTTAGAGGTTAAGTTCCTGAGGAGTGCTGCTGAGAGTTCAGGACTCCCTTCCTCCCCTCAGCCCCTACTTATACAGACAGATCTACCTCCAGGTGTGGCAAGTCAACAATACTGAGGCCTTGATCACCCTTACCACAGCTTGCTAGTACAGCAGAGATTCCATGTTGGGAAATGCAAGCTGAGAACATGGAGGTATACTGCCCTTACCCAGCACCCTGCTGGTAAAGGAGGCATGTTGTTCTAAGGGAAGCAGGCCATTGTCCCCAATTTCAGATCTGGGTCTAGGGATCAAACATTTTTCTCAGGGAAAGGACTGTTCATAAGAACAAAGAGTTCCAAAGCTTTCCCCAAAAGAACTGACTTTACTTGAAACAGAGGATGGGGAAGTTCAAGTCTTAAGGTGCTCTTGTAAACAATGGAGATTTTGGTAGCAAGCAATTAAAAGCAGGATGGTAGCTATACAAAAACAACAAATTAAACCACAGGCCAACCAGTTTATCAGAGAGATCCGGGGGGGCGGGGAAGTTAAGACGAGCCCTCTTGGGGTCTGAACGGACCTCAACAACTTACTTCAAAACTACCCTTGCAAATCAAAAAGCCAAAAACCAAACCCATTGCCGCCGAGCCAATTCCAACTCATAGTGACCCTATAGGACAGAGTAGAACTGCCCCATAGTTTCTAAGGAGTGGCTGGTAGATTCGAACTGCCAACCTTTTGGTTAGCAGCTGTAGCTCTTGACCACTGTGTCCCCAGGGCTCCACCCTTGCAGAGGAACCCAAAATTAACTGAAACAGACTGTGGTACAATTTATGCCCAAGGGCAATGTCAAAAACAGAGCAATTACTTGGCAATTAGTGGAGCCCAGCAGGGTGTGGTACTAATGGAGACAAACAGTTTAACAGAGAGATCAAGAAAAGAGACAATGAGAGCCCTGGTAAAAGGACGATCATCTCAGGGTAACTGTGTGCATGTCCAGGGCTGCATTCTCTGAGGAGTGACATCAGAGGCTCCATACTGCAAGCAAAATAGATTTTATTAAAATAGTCCAGCCAAGTCATTAACCAAATATACATGTGAACAACAAGAAAAACAAGCTTACAGGGTATGGAGGATTAGTACGGAGAATTCTATCACAAATTACCTAAAATATCCAGTTTTCAATAAAAAATTTGAGCAATTCTTTTCTCATAAGAGAAAGAAACAGGAGTGTGACTCATACACAGGAAAAAAAAAAAGCAGGTAACAGAAACTGCCTGTTAAAGAGCCTAGATGTCAGATTTAATAAAGACTTCAAAGAAGCCATTATAAATATTATAAAGAACTAAAGAAAACCATGCTTAAATAAAATAAAATAGGAAATATGTCTCATGCAATACAGAATATCAATAAAGAGACAGCCAATATTTAAAAAAAGAATAAAAATTCTGAAGTAAAAAAGCACAAGCACTGAAATGAAGTATTCTCTAGAGGAGTGCAACAGTAGATTAGAACTAGCAAAGAATAGCAAAGTTGAAAATAAATTGATAGAGATTATGCAATCTAAAGAACAGAGAAAAAAGAAAGAAGAAAAATGAACAGAGCCTCAAAAAATGTGGACATCATTAAGTGCACTGACATATGTGCAATGGGATTATCAGAAGGAGGAGAGAGAAAGAAGCAAAAAAAAAGTAAAAGAAATAATGGTTGAGGAAGTGGGGCCAAGATGGTGGAGTAGTCAGATGCTTCCTGTGGTCCCTTTTACAACAAAGACCTGAAAAAACAAGTGAATCAATTATATATGACAATCTAGGAGCCCTGAACAACGAAGGCAATGTTGAGGAATCGGACTGAGTGGCAGGGGGAGGGAGAGACAGTTCAGAAGCAGCAAGGATTTGCCAGACCTAACCTGGTTGGCACCCTGCAGGCTGGATCAGCTAGCGCACATGGGCTAAGGCAAGCAGTAGCACTCGGGACGCGTTTTACACATCAGGAGAAACCGAGTGATGGAGAGTTTACTCAAGCCTCCCCAGAACCAGGGAAAAGCAGCATTTAATCGGTGAAAGGTAAGTACAAGTATCTAACCTACTGTGCAGATCAAAAAAACCCTTCCGCTTTTTGGAAGTGTCTCTCTCCCATTTACCTGCCCCTCCCTGCTCTGTTCCTGTTCGTGGTCCAGCTTCAGCGATTGCTGTGCTCCCTAGGCCAGAAGCAGGACCTGTCGCACATCCCAAGCCATTCTCCCAACTTTGGGGAGGGAACAAATTAACAAACAGGAAAAAATAATCTGCCAGCTCCCCTATGTGGGCTCACTTCAATAGCATAGGCCCTCATTAGCACAGTACAATAGGGTATATACCTGAAGCCTATTTTCAACTGCAACAGCTATAAGGCGGAGTGGCAGGTGCATGACATTTGACTGCCCACCCATTAAGCAGGATCTTCATCTACCCACATCAGGACCCAAGGACTTGTGGCTCCACCCACTCCACCTAGCCACTTGTGGCAGGGGTCCAAGAATAAGTGGTGCCTCCCAGTCCTTACAGCCAACACCATTGCATTGGGTGCCCAAAGTCCAGCTGCAAAACCCACCCACCTATGAGCTCTAGGGAACAAGGGTATGCCTTCTACCTACTCAGGGGCAGCCGTCAGCCCCCTGCCTTCCTCAGCACATGACCCCCTGCTGCAACGAGAAACCTGTGCCTAGTCCAATCACCCCTGCCCATCTAGAACCATAGGTTACAGCCTGTACCACACACTCAGTGACTGGCGACCTGGACATCTGAACTGAATCCACAAAAGAAAATACCTCGCATACCTAGTAACAGCTCTAACCACCTGGTGACAGGACGTGAGAGCATCAAAGATGTTAATAATCAAAGTAGCTCACATGAATAGCCTATTTAGGCATATCAAAACAAATCAAGAAGCTAGGACACAGTAAGCAAACATAAAATAAAAAAATACAGTAACTTATTAATGGCTAGGAGACAACAGTCAATATCAACTCACATAAAGCGGCAGACCATGATGGCTTCAGCAAGCAACCAAAACAAAGAACCAATAAACCTCCTGGAGGAAGAGAACTTCTTGGAAATACCAGCGGTAGAATACAAAAAATTAATACACAGAGCTCTTCAAAATATCAGGAAGGAGATCAGGCAAAATGTAGACCAAGCCAAAGAACACACACACAAAGCAACAGAGGAACTTAGCAAGGTCATGCAAGAGCATACTGACAATATTAACAGGCTGCAAGAATCCACAGAGAGAGAAAAAACAAAAATCCAAAAGATTAACAGTAAAATATCAGAATTAGACGACTCACTAGAAAGTCACAGGAGCAGAATTAAGCCATGGAAGTCAGAATTAGTGAGACTGAAGATAAAGCACTTGACGTCAACTTATTTGAGGATAAATCAGGTAAAAGAATTTTAAAAAACAAAAAAACCCTAAGAATTATGTGGGACTCTATCAAGATGAATAACCTACAAGTGATTGGAGTACCAGAACTGGGAGGATAACAGAAAATACAGAGAGAATTGTGAAGATTTGTTGGCAGAAAATTTCTAACTGGTATCGTGAAAGAGGAGAAGATATCTATCCAAGAAGCTCATCGAACTCCACACAGGGTAGATCCCCCGAAAAACGTCACCAAGACATATTATAATCAAAATTTCCAAAAACCAAAGATGGAGAATTTTAAGAGCAGCTAGGGATAAATGAAAAGTCATCTACAAAAGAAAGTCAATAAGACTAAGCTCTGATTACTCAGCAGAAATCATGCAGGCAAGAAGGCAGTGGGATGACACATACAAAGCCTAGAAGGAAAAAAATTGCTAGCCAAGAATTATATATCCAGCAAAACTGTCTCTCAAATACGATGGCAAAATTAGGACGTTTCAAGATGAACAGAAGTTCAGGGAATTTGCAAAAATCAAAGAAAAATTAGAAGAAATACTAAAAGAAGTCCTTCAGTTGAAAAATCAGTAACATCAGATAACAACCCAAGACTAGAACACAGGACAGAACAACCAGATATCAACCCAGATAAGGAAGTCACAAAAATAAAAGCTAAAACACTGAAAATACTGAACCAGAGATGTAAATATGTAAAAGATGATAACATTAAAACAAAAAAGAGGGACTAAATAATGTAGTCATACAACTTTCATATGGAGAGGAAGTCAAAGCGATATCAAGAAATAAAAGATTGGTTTAAACTTAGAAAAATAGAGGTAAATATTAAGGTAAACACAAAGGAAATGAACAATCCTACACATAAAAATACAAAA
>NW_004443954.1:18570265-18571957 GCF_000243295.1 Trichechus manatus latirostris | reverse complement strand
TTCTCCGGCTACTAGGTACCAACCGTCAGGCTTGGAAACGTTGGGTGCCTCAATATTGTTTTATCCAGAACCCGAACAGAGGGTCTACCAAAGATATGCCAGCGGTGCCCTTGGGCTGGCTGCTCATTCATGAAGGGCATCATATCTAGTCTTTGATGATAGTCTTTCGATGTTGACTACAAATAAGGCTACGTCTGCAGCCACCGTTTGCCATGTATGTGGTTAACACTACTAGTCTGTAAAATGTAAATATTTAAATACATCACAATTGTGGTAACCACGCTTTGCCATTTGTTCATTTTTGTATACAAGAAAATGCAAAAAGGCAGACTCAGAGTCTCTCCCCATCTAGCAGAGGCCCGGCCTGATGCTTCCCTGACAAGGTCCAGGACTACATGCAGATCGCATTGTCCCAGCTCTAGTCCTTTCCTCTGCCTACCCCAAGACTCATAAATGCACCATCTCTGCTTCTGTTTTCAGGTGTACTTGCTGTGATTTTTAATTGTATTTAAATTTTTCATTATTACAACCTCTACCCAACACATCTAAATTCCCTGAACACGTAACTTCTGTATTATTTCTACTTCTAACTTAAGATATTTTGCATCACATTGGGACTGTGTTCTTGAAGTCACTGGTTTTACAATAACAACAACAAATAACATTTATTAAGCACATGTGTGCCAGACACTATATTGTTTTATATAAATCATCTCATTCTGTCACCTCTAACTGTAATTAAGCATATGCTGAAATTTGCAAGTAGCACTTAAAATTAATTAAAGATATTGTTGGTCATCCACAAAAGAAATGTTTTGACATACTGAAGAAATGAAGTAAAATGAATAAAACCTTTAAAGTCTTACAAAGTGTACAACATTAAATTAATATATGACATTAAATTTATATTCTTATTCATGGAAAATAAAGCTATTCCTGGTACCCCCTACCCACCTTCTTTCTAGTTTATTTCTTATATCTTTCCCAAATTCATAGAAACCACAGTTTCTAATGTCAAATAAATACAACTAGATTCAAATATTCTATTAAATCCTTTAACTAAGAAATTAATATGTGAAGTATTATGTTGTTGCATTAATTCCCAATATGTTACCCATGACAAAGCAGCCCAATATCCACTGTGGTGTGGGTGCTGAAAAACAACGGGAGACATCAGTTTTATTAAATATTCATATTGCATTTTGAAGCTCTATGTTTTTCTTCACCAAAACTTTTATTATCAAGAATTACACTATTCTCTGAATGAGTGAATTTTCTGTTGGAGACAGAAAATAAAAAAGTACTAATGCTGGGAATGTATTTTTCCTGTCTCAATATTAACACATGCTATATATATGTATATATATATATATATATATATATACACATACACATATATATTCATATTAATAACAGCTCTGAAAACTAGTTTCATTCCTTCTACACATAAGCAATACATAGTATGTGCAAAAATATGAATACTAATAGCAGTGATGTGGATATATAATGTGAGATTTCTTTGAATATACAGCCATTTCTAATATTTCATTAGCGTGTGTGCCCGGGCAACTGTCACCGACGTTCATCAAGGCTGGATTAGATGAAGACAGACAATGCAGGCTTTGTGGATGCAGCACAAAAGTTTCCGTTCCTCCTCCAAGGGCAGTATAGGACCATTGTCTTCCTCCTTTA
>NW_004443954.1:18568210-18569999 GCF_000243295.1 Trichechus manatus latirostris | reverse complement strand
ACTGCTGACCTTTTGGTTAGCAGCTGAGCTCTTAACCACTGTACCACCAGAGCTGCCTATTTATATGATAGACTCTATTAATGCAAAATTTCATAGAAACTTAGATATTCTCAACCTAAATAAATGCATGAACAAATTTATAAATACAATTCGTATATTAATTATGTCTAATAATAAAGCTTTAAGCTTTTTTTTAGTTTTAAAATTTATTTTATCTACAATGTTATTTATTTATTTTTGTTATTATCTTGTGCAACACCCAGCTGGGATAGCACATGCTTGATTGAGCTCAGAGACTACTACTTATTTCTCCAATTATCTAACAATTCTATTAAGTAAATATAGAGTAATACATGAAACAATAGCACCTTTTGAGATAATGAATAACATGCTTCCCATTTAGGAAAATGATACCAGCTAAGATTCCAGTTCTACAAAACCTTTTCATGTTGTCAGTGATGGCAATGGGCAAACTGACACTCTCATACTATTGGCCCAGTGTAAACTAGTCCAAACTTTTGGGCAGTAAATAGCTATCAAAATTTAGGATGCATATACTTGTTGACCAGAATCGTACTTCCAGGAGCTTATCGGGTAGATACAATCATACAGATTTTTTTGTGTGTAAGGATATTCACTGCAGAAAAACACTGGAAAGAACTAAATGGGTCTCCTTTCTCAATTATGATACAATGGACTATTTTACAATGTCCATATATAGTTGGTGTGTGTGTATATACACATATATATATATAAATTTATGGAATATGTTAGAAAATATTTGTAATGCTAGTATACATATATTTCCAAAATGCATTTCAAGTAAGCTAGTGAGGCACGATCAAATCTTTAGTCTAAGATTATACCTCAAAGATATTATTTCACAGGTAATGTAGGACACTGATTATGTATATATTTGAAAATTATAAAACAATAAACTATAAATCAAAGTGACTGACATGAAACCAAATGATGATCAAATTGTAACATCACAGCATTTCAGAGCTAAAAGGAGCCTAAAAGTCAACACTGTGTGAATTTTCTGCAAAAGGGAAATAACTTCGATTCCAGTGTTCCCAGAATGTGTTCCACATAACACTAGAAGTTGGGTGAAAATAAGATTCCATGTTAAAAAAAAAAAACTGAGGAAGCTCTGCTTAAATGTAATAAGATATGGTTAATTCAAAACCATCTAAAAGCCTCTAGCATACTAACGTGCACTGTGAACCTCCTAAAGGAGGATAATATATCCAGGATTCTCCAAATTCTTTTGGACAGTCACCTCTTGATTTAACAAATATCATCAGGATAGACCAGTGCTGTGCAGAACACATTTTGGGAAAGACTGGTCGAGACATACATATTCCACATTTATGAAAGAAATGAAATTTCATTTTAAGAATATGTCCAACCATTCTAAAAACTAAGCTACCATGCTCCAAAACTTTAAATAAATACAAGATAGGTAGACAAACACGTAGTCACTCTAATCATACAAGGTCAGAGCTGCCCAGCGTGGAATAATTTTAACATTTAGCATACATCCACAGCGTAACTGATGCATGTGGTGGTCATCGGTATCTTGTTCATTTCTGAAGCTCTAAGTGCTTGATTTGGAATGTTCTCAGTAAATTCTGAATTCCAATTTACCTGAATGTGGAATTTGCTGGTGAATTTGGGTACTCACTATGTTAAAATCTCCCTCACAGAGGAATCTAAAATAATACTACCTTATGTTTAGGAAGCTTTTTTCCTCTCTATAGTTTTAAAATAACAAAAATAACAACAA
>NW_004443954.1:18565133-18567187 GCF_000243295.1 Trichechus manatus latirostris | reverse complement strand
TATGAACACCACAGAGCTGAATAGCATGAGTGTATTGCTATCTTTCACTTTTCAGTTGTTTACTTTTCACAGACTTCACTGCAGAATAAAAATTTGATCAACTTTCCTCCTGTCATTGACCACCCTCTCCACACACGCGCGCGTGTGTACACACACACACACACCACCCCACACACACCTTCCTACCACCCCATCTTCATAATATAGTTACATAGTAATTTTGGTTGGATCAGTATTCACAGTTTCTATTACTATGACAATATAAATGTTATTCAGAGCTGAACCATGTGTATTAATATATCATTACTTTTTCTTCCTGCACTTTTTTTCCCTGAAGTTAATATGTATATTGGTTTTTTTCCCCCTTAGTTTTTTCTGTACTTACAACTAATTCAACCCAGAACTACCTACCAATTGCCTGACTCTCCTCTCAATAAGTTAAGACAGTCGTGCATTCTGTCAATTTCATCTTCTCGGAGAAAGCTTGCCCTTTTCTCCTGCTCACATCTGGACAGACTGACCTTTAAGCCTGTGATCGCAATTCACCATCATTCTGGGTCTCCTTTGTGGATCTCCTATTTCCCGGATCCTGCAACTTCTTTCTTGGTTTATTCCTTTATTTTGGTGATACATATCCTTCCTAAGAAAGGGTGTGTGGGCGATAAATTTTCAGTGACCTTGATGTCTGAAAATGACGATTCCAACGGCACACATTTGATTGAAAGTCTGATGGGGCATGGGATTTTAGATGGACTGTAATTTTCCCTCAAAATTCTGAAGGTCGTACTTCGCTGAGTTTTAGCTTCCAGTGTTGCTGTTGAGAAGTCTGACGCCATCCTAACTCCTCGTTCTTTGATTGTGACCTGTTCGTTTCTCTCTGTGTTCTAAAATTTTACAATGATAGTACCTTGTTGTGGGTGTATTTTCATCTATTGTGGTGGCAAATCAGTGGGTCCTTTTAATCCGGAAATTTATGTCCTTAAATTCTGAGAAAATGTTAAATGATTTTGTTGGTGGGTTCCTTTTTTCTGTGTTCTCTCATCTCTCTGGTTTTCCTGTTACTCAGATAATGGATCTCTTAGACTAGTCTTCTAACTTTTTTATCTTATTCTGTCCTAGTCTCCATTATTTTGTCTTTCTCTCTACTTTCTTAGAAATTTCTTCAATTCTGCCTTCTGAATCTTCTTTAGAATTTTTCATCTGTGCCATCATGTTTTCAATTTCCAAAATCTTTATTTTGTTTTCTGAACTGCGCTGTTCTTGTTTTATGGTTGCAATTTCTTTTCTTACCTCTCTGAAGATATAAATGATTACTTTACTGAAGTTTTCCACTCTTTATAAAGTTTTTGTTTCTTTTAACTTGCCTTTTTCTATCTGTTTTGAGTTCTTTCATGTAACAGGCTTTCTTCAAATATCCTTAACTGCTCATATTTAAGAGTGGGAAACTCAACAACAACACCAGAGTGGAGGACCCAGATGCACAGGTGAAGCCTATCTATTATGCCTTCACCACAGAATGAATGGAATGAGCCATTTCAGTAGGGAACTCCAGCTGTTGGTCAGATTCTCCAGAAAGGATCTTTCCAGCCACGTGCCTGTAGAGTGGAGGCCTTTCTGCCAGTATATTGGAGTCCAAGTCGGGGAAGAGAGGAACATGAGGTAGGTGGATGCTTATTTAACCATTCTATTTTCTGTGCAGTACCCTGATTCTCAATGGTGTCCATGTCCCCATCTCCAGAAATGAAGTATCTCCAGGCGTCCTTCAGGGCTTGGGAGGGGATTTGGAGATGTAACTGCTTCTCAAATAGTTTTCCACCAATACAGTTTATTTTATCCTCATTTCACTCCAGTTTCCAGAGGTATCTGTTGCTACCAGTTTCTGGAACTTTGAGGGATTGTGTCAGGTAAATAGGGTTGTGCCTCACATCTGTTAAATCCGGTACCACACAGCCATCTGCTTCCAGCTTCCAAAATACTGTCATTGCTGTCTCCTCTCCTATGTTCTCTATCATTGTGGGTTTGCAAATTTAAATAAAAAAACTTTACTGTTATTT
>NW_004443954.1:18551537-18552597 GCF_000243295.1 Trichechus manatus latirostris | reverse complement strand
CAGAAGGGGACAGGAAAGCTGGTGATAGGGAACCCCAGGTTGAGTAAGGACAGTGTTAATGTGTTGTGAGGTCGTTAACCATTGTCATAGGGCAACATGTGTACTAACTGTTTAATCAGAAACTATTTTGTTCTGTAAACCTTCATCTAAAGTGAGAATAGCAGCACAATTGGAAGAGCATAGTCGATGTCTCTGAACTGTGCATGTAGAAATTTTTGAAATGGTGTTATCTTTGGCTATGTATACTTCCACAAAAAAAAAAATAGTCGAGAAGGGAGAGGGTTGATGTGTCATGGGGTTGTTAACTAATGTCATAAAACAATATGTGTACTACTGTTTAATGAGAAACTATTTGTTCTGTGAACCTTCACCTGAAGTACAATTAAAAAAAAGACTTCACCAAAAGAATCAAAAGACAACCTACAGACTGGAAAAAAATTTTGGCCACGACAAATCCAATCAGCGTCTAATCTTTAAAACCTACAAGATACTGCAAAATCTCAACAACAAAAATACAAATAACCCAATTAAAAAATGGGCAAAGGATATAAACAGGCACTTTGCCAAGAAGACATTCAGACAGCTAACAGACACATGAAGAAATGCTCACAATCATTAGCCACTGGAGAAATGCAGATCAAAAGTATAATGAGATATCATCTCACCCCAACAAGGCTACCATTAATCTAACAAACACAAAAACATAAATGCTGGAGACATTGTAGAGTGACTGGAACACTTATACACTGTTGGTGGGAATGTAAAATGGTACAACCACTTTGGAAATCAATTTGGCTCTTCCTTGAAAAGCTAGAAATAGAAGCACCATACGATCCAGCTATCCCACTCCTTGGAATGTATCCTAGAGAAATAAGAGCCGTTACACAAATAGATGCACAAATAGTCACACAAATAGATATATGCACACACCCATGTTCACTGCAGCACTGTTAACAATAGCAAAAAGATGGAAACAACCTAGGTGCCCATCAACAGACAAATGGATAAACAAATTATGGTATATCCACACAATGGAATACTACACAACGATAAAGAACAA
>NW_004443954.1:18543987-18549314 GCF_000243295.1 Trichechus manatus latirostris | reverse complement strand
ATTATTCTGGAAGTCCTAGCTGGTGCAATGAAATAAAAAGTGTTAAAATTAGAAAGGAGGAGATAACATTGTCATTATTTACAGATGTTCTCATCGTCTAGCTAGAAAATCCAAATCATTCAACTGAAATGTTATTAGAAACTATATGAAAGTTTAGTAACAAGGCCAGGGACAAACCTAATCAATTATTTTTCAAATGAAAAAAACATTAACCAGTGTAAAAACATAATAGTAAAAGACACTAGTGAAAATCAATAATGATAATGATAATACTAATAATAATAGTAATAGCTCACATTTACTGAATGCTAACCCTCTGCTAAGCACTGCACGGTGCATTTTACCACATCTCATTTAATCCTCACATCTCTAGATGTGATTCTTAGTATCGCCACTTCATAGATGAGAAAACTGAGGCTGAAAGAATATCAATAATTTGTCCAAGTAGTGGAGCAGCCAGTGGAGGTGTCCTGTTTCCCGTCAAGCCACGGCCCACGTGCAGAGCCTGGGGAAAATTTAGTGACAAGAGAGAACTACAAAACATACGAAGGACATAGAAAGATTTAACAAACATAAATGCCTTGTTTTTTGATAGATTCAATATGATAAAGATATCAATTCTCCTTACTCTATAAATTCAATAAAAATTCAAATGAAACATTCTAGCAGAACATTTTTTTTCTTTTTCTCACTCTCTTTCTCTTCTTTATTTCTATCCTTCTGATAAAATGATTCTATAGATTATCTGGAAGAATGAAACGTGAAAACAGGCAGGAAAATTCTGCAGGACAGAGTAGTAAGCAACTGGGTCCTACCAAATGCTGAAATATACACTAATGCCACAAACACTACGGTCCATGCTCATGAGCAGACACATTAATGGAACAGAACAGGGAATTCAGGAACCGACCCAAGTATTCACAGGACTTAATGCAAAGGAATCATTTTTAATTCTATTGGCGAAGGTGAAAAAACTGAAAATACTCAATGTTGGTGAAGCCAAGTGAAATGGGTAGTTTGACTCAGTGGAAGCATATACTGACATAAGTCTTGGGGAGAGCAATCTACATACATGTAAATTGCTCTCCCCAAGAGGGGTGTGTGTGTGTGTGTGTGTGTGTGTGTATTAATTCTAATTAAAACTTTCTGATCCAGTATTCTCATTACTAGGAATTTTTTAAGGAAATCAGAGGATAAGTGAATTACAGTCCTGTTGATTATAGCAAGACACTAGAAATAGCCTAAATGTAGTTTTCATTGGCTGATTATGGAAATAGATAGTCAGGCCTTTCTTCCTAATCTTAGTCTGGAAGGGCGCCTGAAACCTGTCCAGCATCATAACAACACACAAGCCTCCAGTGACAGGCAGGTGGTGGCAGCACATGAGGTGCATATAACAGAACCTGTGTCTCCTGCATGGAAGATGAGAATTTTACCATTGAACCACTAATGTCTCTAAAAGTAACTTATGTGTGACCACTTAAAAGTATGACATATATCTATTCAATGACATGAAAAATATATTACCAGGCAGATAGAAAAACAGTATAATCTCGTAAAGAACATTATATACCTATGTATCTATACGAGCATATATGCATAAAGAGGGATCGAACAGACAAAAATAATAATAAAGATAACATTTATCGAATACTTACACTGTGAACCAAAAAAACGTGAAACATTTTAATTGCTTTATCTCATTTTATCTTCGCAACCACCCTATGAGGTAGATGCTACTATGACCTTCTTTTAAGTGATGAAAAAAGAGACTCAAGGATATTAGTAACTTTTTCAAGGCTGCACACTGATTAATGGTGGAGCCCAAGGGGAGCCTACGCCGTTCCCCCCGGGCTGTGGTGCCTCCTGCCCACCACAGTCCCAGTGCTGGGGATGTTCTCACTGAAAGGAGTGCTGGGGGATTCTGCTTTCTCCTTCATTGTGTTCTGTATTGTTTGAATTGTCTACATGAATGTGCATTATAGTTGTAGAAAAGTAAACAGAGCAAAGACAGAAATCGGAGATGGCCTTTGTCCCTGATTTCAATGGGTAGACACAGAAAAAGACATTTCAATAAATTGAGGAGGAAAAGGAGATGGGAAAGGTGGAAAGTATACTGCGTGTTTGACAAGAAATAACAAAAACATCTTAGATAAAATATTCCATCAGTGGTGTGAGCATAAATTAACTAACACTTAAAGAGGGTACTTCAGCAATATGTTACCAAAACTTAAAACATGTATGTCGTTTTTTCCCCAGAAATCTTATTTCTAGGGACTGTTTATCTAAGAGAGATGAGGAGACAAAGATAGGGAAGGATGTTCATAAATTTTTGTCCTTTCTTATTTTGAAATGTGGTTTAGTGAAAAGCACTCAGGGTCGAGAGTTAGACCTACCTGGGTTTGAATTCTTGCTTTGCACCTTACTGGTTATGACCTGGGGCAACTTACTCAATCCCTCTCAGCCTCAGTTTCTCTATCTCTAAAATAGAAATAAAATACACACCTCACAGACTTGTTGTGAGTATTAATGAGATAAAATTTAGCATCAGTTCCATCAACAGATGAATGGATAAACAAAATTAGGTACATCCATACCATGGAATACTATTCAGCCATAAAAAGAAATAAAGTTCTGATACATGCTATGACATGGGTGAACCTTGAAAATATTGTAAGTGAAATAAATTAGACACAAAAGCACAAATACTGTATGATCCCACTTACGTGAAATATCTGGAATAGGCAAATGCATAGAGACTAAAATTTATTAGTGGTTACCAGATGCTTGGATGTGGGACATGGGTAGTTAGTTACTGCTTAAGGGATACTGGGTTTCTGTTTGGGGTGATGAAAAACTTTTGGAAATAGGTAGTGGTAATGGTTGCACAACATGGTGAATGTAATTAATGTCATTGAATTTTACACTTAAAAATGGTTAAAATGGCAAATTTTATGTTATATATGTTTTACCACAATAAAATTCTTAAAAAAGCATTAATTCTTTTCCTTCTCATCACTCACTAATATATACAACTTAGAATGAATATATAAATTTTGATCAAAACTCCAGGATAGATCACATAGCTCAGTAATTTCTACATTATTCTGCACTGAAGTATCATAAAACAATAAACTTTTAAGCTTTTAGAGTTCTTCAGAAGTAAACCTATGATACTTTGACACTTTCTCAATCTCAACTAGCACAAAACTAATTAGCAAAACTGTTTTACACACTACAGTGAGTCACATTTTTCTTCCGTCTTCCCTAATCCCTCGTGTGTTATAAGGGTGATTGAGTATCTAATTACTTCTTAGCTGAATGCACATATACATTTTTCACTAGTTCAAGCTTAATGCTTTTAGCCCAGAAATCGAAATCAATGAAATTAAGTTGAATTGGGATTTGGGCAACTATTACAATGAGAGAAGGTTTGTATTATGTTTAATTATAAGTAAATGTGGGTTTTAGCATTATTTCCTATGGAAATATTTCAGGTATAGGAATGTGCCATAAATGACTAATTTCAATGATTAATAACATAATTATTCTTATTTACAGTCTTTATTCCTCATTACAGTGATTTCATTGCTGGGACCCACTAAATATAATCACTTTTTAAAGAAAAGACACCATTAGAGAATCACTGGTTGTATCCATACTAAAATCAGAATGAGCGTTCGTATCAATGAAAAATTACATGAGTTTCTCTGCATCATAAAAGGTGCGAGAATTCTCACATGCTGCTAATAAAAGGAAAACATTCTTAGAATACATGGAGTGTAACAAGTTACATTAATCAAAAATATTTACTACAGCAAACCAGAAAAATATTGCTATCAAAATGGCATTCCAATTCAGTTAACACTTTACGGCTAGAGAAGGTCAATAGGTTTTATTTTTTACACTGTGCAGGAGTACTGAAAAAGAAGTTGTTTGCTTGTTTTTCCCAGATATGGGGAAGTAACCATCTGGAATAATTTTGTTGAAGACCTCTTCAGGTAGAAGACTAAATTAAAGAACTTCTTGAGATCCATTTCAACTCTATGGTTCTAAGACTCTCTGAAAATATTTTCTGTAGACAAGCCCGAAAGACCTTTATGAGTTTCTAATCTCTAAAAGAGCAACAAGAATTCAGAAATTTGGAAGGCATTTGAAAATGGAAAAGATTCATTCATAAGCAAAGTGATTTTATTGTTTTAGCAATTATGTCATTTCGAGAATGTGCTAACTAATGGCAAACTTCCTGACTGGACAACCCTCCATATTATCTATCAAATATTTAAGATTCTGTCCAAGATATTGGCTATTGTTTAGATTATTTTAGCTTTGTATGTTATCAAAACAACTGTTTTTTAGTTTTGTTGTGGTAAAATAGATATAACAAAAATGTACTATTTTAACCATTTTTAAAGTGTACAGTTGAATGACATTAATTACACTCACCATGTTGTACAATCACCACTATCCATTTCCAAAAGTTTTTCATCACCCCAAACAGAAACTCAGTCTCCACTGCCCCCTCCCTCCAGCCCCTGGTGACCACAAATAAATTTTGGTCTCTATGCGTCTGTCAGTTCTAGACATTTCATATAAGTGGATTCATACAATATTTGTCCTTTTGTGTCTGAGTTATTTCACTTAATAGGTCCCTGGGTGATGCAAGTGGTTTGCCCTCATCTATTAACCTAAAGGTTGGCAATCTGAATTCACCAGCAGCACCACGGAAGAATGGCTTAGCGATCCGCTTTTGTAAAAGATTACAGCCAAGAAAACCTTATGGAGCAGTTCTACTGTGTAACACACGGAGTCACGTGAGTCAGAATTGAATTTACAGCAACAGATTTTTTTTTTTTTAATTCACTGATTATAACACTTCCCATGTCATTGCATGAACTAGAACTTCATTTCTCTTTACTGATGAATAATAATATTTCATTGTATGAATATACCCCATTTTGTAAATCCATACATCTGTTCATGGGCATTTGGCTTATTTCCATCTTTTGGCTATTGTGAATAATGAACACTGAGTCCCTGCTTTCAAGTCTTTTGGGTATATACCTAGGAGTGGAATTGCTGGTTCACATGGTAGGTCTACATTTAACTTTTTGAGGAACAACTAGCAATGCTTGAAGGTTCCAATGAATCCACATCCTCAACAATACTTGTCATTTTCCATTTCTACTTAAATAGTTATCCTAATGGGTGTGAAGCTGTAGTTTTGATTTACATTTTCCTAATGACTAATTACTTGGAGCATCATAACAAGTTTTAAATAGACTGTTTGTTTAGTCAAAATTGAAGTATCAAAATAAAAAAAAAAA
>NW_004443954.1:18527041-18530762 GCF_000243295.1 Trichechus manatus latirostris | reverse complement strand
TGTGAAATGCTGTACACTATACCCTACTCTCTCAAAGGTTCACACAAGACCCTGGTATGTCAAAGGCTCTCAGAAGCCTTCATGAAGAAAACCTGCCTATCCCAGTGTTTTACAAACTTATTTGATCACCAAACCCTTTCGTGTGAACTAGTTTATAATGAAACACATTTTGAAAAATACTGGGTTAAGACACTGTTTCTTCATCTGGCCCCTGTAAGATGTATAGCACACCTAAGATGGGGGGTCCTGTAACTCACTGGGATATTAGTTGTGAATAAGAGAATATCCTATACAACAGTTTGACTATATGGTACTACTGTTCCTTGTTTTTTGCACTGTGGTTGTTGTAACATGCCTAAGGTATCAGAATTCAACAGTTCAGCAAGTATTAAGAATCTACCATATTTTCAACGCCACACAAGCCGCCTCAAACATAAGTGGCATAAAAGGAGGACTCTACTACATAGACATTTATAATTTAGTGGAGTACCCTGTCTTATAGGGTCGCTATGAGTCAATATCGACTTGATAGCAAATGGTTTGGTTTGGTTTTTTAAACACTAAATTGCTAAGAGCATTATTAGAAGAACAAAAATAATTAAAAACTTAAACTCAGCAAAGAGAGAGGGAGAGATTAGTGAGGTTTAGTGTGGAAAGATTTCACGGAGGTGAAACCCAGTCCTTCAAATATCATAGCATTTAAATAGAGAAGAGAACTTCCTAGACTTTAAGATGGTAAATTATTGGGGATGACCCAGAAAGGTAGAAAGCTAAACAAATGCACTTGATATTTAATAAATGCCAGAGTGCCTAAGAAGTCAGAGAAACGAAAAAGAAAAATCAGATGCTAAAAGCCAGAAAGCTGAATGTCAGGTGAAGTTTCACAGAAAGTTAGAGAAAATGCTAATTTTCCTGATTGTTGCTATTCTTATACAACAGAAATAGCAGTGGTTTCTGCCTGGTCTTTTATTAAAAAAAAAAAAAAAAAAACCGCATTGCCATCAAGTCAATTCTGACTCATAGTAGCCAGTATAGAAACCACATGGTTTCCAAGGAGTAGCTGGTGGATTTGAACTGCAGACGTTTTGGCTGTATCCATAACAAAACCAGTTTTTAACAGAGGTGATGATTTCATTTAAAATATTCTGAGTTACCAAATGTATTCCTCAATTCCTTACCCTCTATTTTAATTTGGCTGAGTTAGATTTCAAGGTAATTCTCTGAAAGTTTTCTAAATTGTAAAGAATATTAATCTAAGTATTAATCACATTCTCATTCTATTTTCCCTCTATTTTTAAGACTTAATCATGACGAAATGGTGATATAAAAGGTTCCTTTTGGGCGGACCTCATACCATCAAGAAAGCAGTGCCGGGAGCAGAGCGCGTCCTTTGGACCCGGGATCCCTACGCCGAGAAGCTCCTAGTCCGGGGGGACATTGATTAGAAGGCGAAGAGAGAGAGAAAGCCTTCCCCTGAAGCTGACACCCTGAATTTGGACTTTCAGCCTACCTTACTGTGAAGAAATTAAATTTCTCTTTGTTAAAGCCATCCACTTGTGGTATTTCTGTTATAGCAGCACTAGACGACTAAGACAGAATTTGGTACCGAGAGAGTGGGGTGCTGCTCTAACAGATACCTAAAATGTGGAAGCGGTTTTAAAACTGTGAATAGATAGACATGTGGTAGTGAGAGGACCAGCAGCAGCAGAGAACCTACAGCAGCAGAGAAGCAGCAGCAGCAGAGAACCAACAGCAGCAGAACCAGGAGACCGGTGAAAGACGGTGCTGGAGCCGACCCACTGAGCAAGAGAGCTGAATGCCTGTGAGCAGGAGGCTTCCTGGCCGAGTGCGGTGCCTCTGGGCACTTATCGGTGGAGCTAGGCTTGCCGACCCATGGAGCGAGGGAGCTGAGTGCCTGTGCACAGAAGGCTTCCTGGCGGAGTGGGGTGCCTGCGGGCACTTACCGGTGGAGCTACTGAGCTTTGGAACACTTGCCCCAGCAGGGCAGACGCGGGCGTGAGGCCTGAAGGCCAAGAGGCCACAGGAAACAGAAGCAGAAGCTGAAGAGACTAGGGACACAAGAAGCTGAGCTGCCTCGGTCTCAAAAGGGCGAGAACAGACATGGACACAGTCACATCCGTGGGGAAAACATCATGTGAAGGTGCATCTATAAGCAGCAAAGGCGGCCAAGGATTGCTGGCAGCCACTAGAAGCTCAGACGGAGGCATGGAACAGAACCCTCAGAAGGAACTGACATGGCCGATACCTTGATTTAAACTTCCAGCCCCCAGAACTGTGAGTCAATACATGTCTGTTCTTTAAGCCACTGTGTGGCATTTTGTTCTTTAAACACCATGTGGTATTTTGTTACTGAAGCCCTAGGAAACTAAGACAACTATTTATTCGAAATGTTGTATTTTCAAGTCCGGGAGAACAAACACCACAGTAGTAATGTCCATCTCTGGATGTTGGGACTACAGGTATTTTTATTTTCTTCCTAATTCTGTGCTGACAGGTGTCTGGCTTGGATGATTAAGTGCATGGATAGCAGTGCCAATGGGATTTCCCCCAAGCTGGACTTTCTCAGTGGTTCCAAAGATTTTACCCAGGACAGGGGCAGTGGCTAGGGCTAGGGCTAAGGTAGGAGTGGGAATGGTGGAGACGACAGCTCTTTCCTGAGCAACAATCATGAGGCCCCATGCCAGGCAGTGTAGGGTCCCTGAGGCTGGACAGACAGGTCCCTGATGACAGAGATACCCAACTACTCACCTGGCCACCCCCCAGCCTTAACCCCTATAACCCAGGCTTTTTACCTGGTGTCTGAGACTGCACCCAGGGCAGGCAATGTCCACTTGCCAGGCTCACTTCGGCCCAGCAAGGGCAGGGGACCACTGTTGGCCTGGCAGAAACTCTCAAACGCCAGAGCCAGGGACCTGTGCAGGACCACCATGTTGGCTTGTTGGGGCCCTGGGTTTGGTGAGAGAAGGGACAAGGTCACAGTCGGTGCCGCCTTGGCAGAGTTTTAACTTTTTATTGTATTGTAATACACACAGAAAAGTGCAAATATCCTAAGTGTACAGCTTGATAAATATTCACAGAATGAACACACCCACATAACCACCACCCAGATCAAGAAACACAACATTATCAGCATCCCAGAAAGGTGCCTCTTCCAGTCATCAATTCCCGCTTCAAGGGAAACCACTATCCCGCCCTCTAACACCACAGATAACTTTGGCCTGTCCTTGAACTTTAGAGAATGGAATCATGCACTATGTATCTTTGGAGTCTTGCTTCTTTCATTCAGCACTATGTTTGTGAGATTTATCCATTATTGTTGCATTTAACAATAGTTGATTTCTTTTCATTGCATGAGTATATCACAATGTATTTACTCAATCAACTGCTGATGGACACTTTAGTAGTCTCTAATTTGGGGTTATTACAAAGGGTGTTGCCACAAACATTTTAGTACCTGCATTTTGGAGGTACATATGTATACATTTCTTTTGGGCGTATACCTAGGGTCATAGGGTATGTACATAAACATATGCGTTCAGCTTTAGTATCTACTGCCTGTAGTTTTCGAAAGTGGTTGTACCAATTTACATTCTC
The DNA here is from genome assembly GCF_000243295.1 of Trichechus manatus latirostris. NCBI lineage: Eukaryota > Metazoa > Chordata > Mammalia > Sirenia > Trichechidae > Trichechus > Trichechus manatus. The sequence goes on along the minus strand of NW_004443954.1, from coordinate 18,527,147 downwards.
ACCACCAGTGTATGAGGCCTGGGTTGCTCTATATCCTCTCAGATACTTGGTACTGTCTGTAGCCATTCCAGCAGGTGGGATGGTATTACATTGTGGTTTTAATTTA
>NW_004443954.1:18511014-18526396 GCF_000243295.1 Trichechus manatus latirostris | reverse complement strand
GGGAGTCTCTGGTTTACGTGGCCCTTTTCATCTCTTGGGCTAATATTTTCCTTGTGTCTTTGGTGTTCTTCATTCTCCTTTTCAGGAAGACTCTTAACTGATCAGGCTCACAGATTCCTTGATTGTTCCTCCAAAATGACAGTTTAACAGAGCTATTGGTGCAGTGGTTGAAGCATCTGGCTGCTGACAGAAGGTTGGCGGTTAGAATCCACTAGCCACTCCACGGGAGAAAAGACTTGTCTATCTGCTTCTGTAAATATTACCCACTGCCACCAAGTCAATTCCAACTCATAGTGACCCTACAGGACACAGAAGAACTGTCCCATAGAGTTTCTAAGGCTGAAATCTTTACAGAAACCGACTGCCACGTCTTTCTCCCATGGAGCAGCTGGTGGGTTCAGACTGCCAACCTTTTGGTTGGCAGCCAAGCACTTCAACCACTGTACCATCAGGGCTCCTTCCAAAAAGATTACAGCCGGGGAGACCCTCTGGGCAGTTCTGCTCTGTCCTATAGGGTCAATCTGAGTCTGAATTGACTTAATGGCACATATCAACAACAAAAGCACTATAGAGAAAGATCCCCACTCACACCCCACTGCCTCCACTGAACCCTCCGAAACAGGAAGTATTTGGCTTTGGAGGCAAACAAACCTGGGTTCAAACCCTGATTCTGCCTCTGACCAGCTCTGTGATCCTGATCAGTGGCTTTGCATTGCTCAGCCTCAGTTTTCTCATCTATAAAATGGCCTTAATTATGGTATCTACTTCAAAGAGAACTCAGTAGGTTATTGTATATAAATTACTTAACACACAGGTGTTTAAGAAACAGGTGCTGAAATCCTGCATGTTGTTGTTGTTGTTGTTTGGTGCCATGGAGTTGGTTGCTACTCATGGCGACCCTGTGGGACATAGTGTAACTGCCCCATAGGGTTTCCAAGGAGCGGCTAGTGGATTTGAACTGCCCACCTTTTTGGTTAGCAGCCGAGCTCTTAACTACTACACTACCAGGGCTCCAAAATATGGCACAGAAGAAATATTTAATGATATTAAAAGATGTTCATGACATATCATTAAAGAAACAATACCAGGCAACAAAATAGTGTCTTCAGCATAATCTCCTTTTTATAAAATTGATGAAAGGACTAGAAGGAAATACATCTACATGCTAATCGTGGTTATCTCCAGGGAACAGGATTGTGGGTGATTTTAATTTTCTTCTTTGAGCTTTCCTCAGGATTCTAAAACTTCCACAATAAACACGGATAGTTTCTGTAATTGGAGAAAAAATAAACAAGAAAAGTTATGTTTCAAAAAAAAGGGGGAAGGCACTGTTTACTTTAAAAAGGATATCCCAAAGGAAAACAGAATTATACCCTTTTGGAGAAAATACCCTGGGCAACAGTTCTAACCATGCCAGATTTGCTCAGTCAACACGTGGACATTCTTTCCTGTACTAACATTCTTAGCTAATATTTACTGAGCACTTACTGTATTCCAGGCTTTCTGTGCTAAGTCATTTACACACGTAATCATTCTATTTTAAAGATGAGGAAAATAGGGCTCAGAGAGGTGAAGTGACTTTCCCAGAGTTGCACAGCCGGTGGGTGGTCCAGCCAAGGTTCAAACTTGAGGCAGATGAGCCCTGAGTCCTTCTCACGTCACCACTTCACCATATCTACCAGACTGGGGCACCAGGTCTCCCTAGGGTGGGTCCATCACCGCCTACAGCCCCTTCCTCCTTGGGGACTGTGGAATGGAGTAGATGTTACCGTCCACTGGAAAAAGGCCAGGACCAGCACCTACTCTTACCAGCGGGACCTAGAACTCATTATTTTAAAACCCTGTGGTGCCTGCAGATGATGCCACAAACAGACCTTCAAAATGAGGACAAACAGGACATCCCCAGGTACTGAAAGCCCAAGGAGGCTGACCACACGTCTTACGCAAGCCCAGTGTGGCTCCAAAAACAATCTGGAGTGAGAAGGAAGGGAACACAGGCAGTCAAGGCCTCCCATTCCTGGGCCACCCCCTCCTTCCCAAAGCCTGTTGTGAGAACAAGTTGGATTTTTAATACAGTAAATCAGGAAGGCATTATGTGAACAAAGCCTCTTTGTTTCTTTTTTAATGAAATGTACTGAGGAGAGCACTGTTTTGGTTTTGTTCATCTTCACTGCCAGTCATAGAAAAGTCCCTGAGTCGTTTATATTAGTGACAGGACATGGCATAAAGGCCTCGGTGGTGGCTCTTTGGAGGGGTAGCAGTTGCACCAGGATGAGGATATTTTATTGTTGATGTGATTCACTCATCCCCTAGGTCCCTTGGGCTCCATCTAAAGCCATGACACTTTCTTTTTGTAGAGACAAATGAAGTGATCCCTCTGAGCCATTTTAATGGAGAAGTCTGGGTTTTTTTTTTTTTAACTTAATGATGAGGAAAAAAAAAAGCCTCACTTTTTAATGTTTTGAGTCTGATTTAAGGAGTCCCTGCGTGGTGCAAACAGTTTACACACTCAGATAATAACTGAAGGCTGGAGGTTCGAGTCCACCCAGAGGTGCTTCAGAAGAAAAGCCTGGTAGAAACCCCAAGAGTATGGCCCCCGAACACCGTTTTTAGCTCATTACTGAAGTCACTCCTGGGGTTCGCCCTTCAGCCAAAGATTAGACAGGTCTCTAGGGCCAACAATAACACACATGAGGGACCCTGCTTCATAGTTCAATCATGTATACGAGACTAGTGGGCACACCAGCCCCAGGGCAGAGACGGGAAGGCAGGAAGGGACAGGAAAACTGTACGAATGGAGGCGGGGAACCTGGGGCAGAGAAGGCGAGAGTGTTAACACAGCACGGGGTTGACAATCAAGGCCACAAAACAATTTATGTATTAACTGTTTAATGGGTAACTAATCTGCTATGTAAACTTTCACTTAAATTGAAATAAAAAGAAAAAAAAAGGTCCCTTTTGATATTATTGCTTTTATAATATCCTGTATTTTAAGAGAAGAAAATCTAAGAACTTCATCCAATACCCAATATCTCCTTAAGCTCCTGATTAATGTTATTTCCAATGATTTCTGCACTTCTTTTTTGCAATTTTCTCAAATCATTTTTAACTTTATTTTTCCAGTTGAGACTTATTAAGAACACCTTAATTCCTTACTCAAAAGGAATAATTCATTATTCATAAGGAAGCGTTCATTTCCCTCCACATTTATCTGCTGCCTGTTCTCTAGTTTCTCTTTCCATGATAAGTAAGTTAATGGAGACTTGTTTGGTTATGTGCTGTCAAGTTGATTATGACTCATAGAGACCCTACAGGACAGAGGACAACTGTCCCATAGGGTTTCCTAGGCTGTAATCTTTACGGAGGCAGATCGCCAGGTCTCTTCTCCTGCAGAGCAGCTAGTGGGTTCAAACTGCCAACCTTCTGGTTAGCAGCCAAGTGCCACCAGGACTCCTTAACAGAGACTTAGGAATGCATGTTCATCATAGCATCAGGGAACTATGAAAGCTTAGCACAAAGCATCCTTGGGAGGCCCTGTTGGAACTCTTCTCCAGGCAGGTCCCAATTAAAGCATCCTAGTGGCTGGAAGTGTTTAATGCCATGAGCTTCCTAGAAAACCCACTCTAAGATTTAAACCACTCATCTGCAGGAACTACCTCCCTTCTGTCATGTTGTCTACTGTGGTGGTTGGCATGCTGCTATGATGCTAGCAGCTATGCCACTGGTATTTCAAATACCGGCAGGGTCATCCATAGTGGACAAGTTTCAGTGAGCTTCCAGACTAAGACAGATTAGGAAGAAGGACCTGGTGATCAACTTCTGAAAATTAGCCAATGAAAACCTTACGGATCACAACAAAATACTGCCTGATATAGGGCTAGAAGATGAGCCTCCTAGGTTGGAAGGGGCTACATAAAATTTGCAACAATGGACTCAAACATACCAACTATCAAGAAGATGGTGCAGGATCAGGCAACGTTTTGTTCTGTTATATATAAGATCATCATAGTCAGCTCGACAGAACTAACAACCAACAATCTGTAGGAAAAGTCTTCTTTGTAGCCTCTACAAATAAAGTCTTAGCTAATTCAAATCCTTTTTGCTGATGCTTAAAGCTGTTTTTATGTCAACAAATACTATTTGAACATCCATGTGGTAACGGGCTAAAAGAAAAGGCATGTGTTTAAATAAAATAGCCTAGTCTCAGTGGTTTCCTTATGGAAAATATATTCTTCAAGTTTAAAACCATACTTAAGGTATCAGAATACTTAAGATACCAGAATATATTACTGCTGATACACAAATTAGCCCATAACTATAAAATATTCTCTTTTCTTCTTCCGAAATATAATTCTGTTTGACTTCATGGGAGGAAAAAACATTAACTCATTCATAAATTTTTATTCACAATATATTAACATTTCTAAAATATAAAAAGACAGAAACAAAAGATTGAGAAGCAGGAATTGTTTTCCTTGTTTAGTAATTTTGAAGAAATGCCTATACATTTTTAATATTTTCCATTCTTGGATTAATAACAGCTTTTACATCAAATAATCAAAACGTAATAGATAGTTTGAGCATCCTTGGTGTATTGGCATTTTCCTGAAATCATTCTGCGATCCTTTAGGAAATCCATTTCATTTTGAGGAAATTCTATGTAATACAGTAAATAGAAAACAGCTATATAGCCACAGAACTTTCAATTCTCACCCTGATGCTTCGCATCATGTTAAATTATTAGAGTAAGGAGAGTCCCAGTTCTGTTGACTGAACATATGGCTGAGAGTTTTCCATTTATCCAGGAGGGATAACAGCTTTTACCTACTTGGTCATTCAAACTTGACATTCTCACTTTCCCCACACAGCCTTCCTATCCTATAATGCCTCATCCTGTTCTAAACTATAGTTCTTTTAGGTTATAAAAGAAATTGGGTATGGAATTGATGCTACTTATAGCTTTATTAAACCTAAGAAGGCAACATTATTAATTACCAAAGTACATGTGAGGAAGGGTTCAACACAGTCAAGGATGACCCAGAAAGAAAACTTGAGGACAAGTTTGACAAAAGGATCATTCAGAGATGACTGCTGAATGACCCCTCTTTCTTCATCTTCCTTTTTTGTTTTTTTGTTTTGTTTTGTTTTGTTTTTTTAATCTACGGGTATACTTATACTTCCCCGCTTAAGACCAAAAAAAAAGAAAAAAGGTAACTATTTAAAGAGTCTTGTGGTAGTGGTTTTATTCTGTTTTTCCTTTTATTTTAAATTGTGGTAAGTATATATATATATAAAACCAAACATTTGAATTTCAACATTTTTTTTTACAGATAAAATTCAGTGAAATTATGTTCATCATGTTGTACTACCATTGTCATTATCCATTTCCAAATTTTTCCATCCACTTTAACAGAAACTCAGTGCACCCTAAGCAATTACTTCCTTTTTCCCCCTCCCTCCCAACCTTGGTAACCACTAATAAAATTTGGTCTCTATACATTTGCCTATTCCAGATATCTCATATAATGGGATCATATAATATTTGTTCTTTTGTGACTGACTTCTTTCACTCAGCATAATGTTTTCAAGGTTCACCCGTGTTGTAGCACGTATCAGGAGGACTTCATTTCTCTTTATGGAAGAGTAATACTCCATTGTATGTATATACCACATTTTGTTTATTCATTCACCTATTAATGGACTTTTAGGTTGTTTCCATCATTTGGCTATTGTGAATAATGAACACTGATCTACCTGTATCTGTTTGAGTTTCTGCTTTCAATTCTTTTACATACATACCTAGGGGTCAAATTGCTGGGTTACATGGTAATTCTATGTTTAACTTTTTGAGGAACCTCCAAACTGTTTTCCATAGTGGCTGCACCATCTTACAGTCCCATCAGCAATGGAAGAGGGTTCCAACTTGTCCACATCCTCACCAACATCTGCTGTTTTCTGTTTTTTGGATCATAGCCATCTTAGTGGATGTGAAGTGATATCTAACTGTGGTTTTGATTTGCATTTCCCTAATGGGAGCCCTGGTGGCACAGTGGTTAACAGCTCGGCTATTAATCAAAAAGTCAGCAGTTCAAATCCACCAGCTGCTTCTTGGAAACCATATAGGATGGTTCTACTTTGTCCTATAGGGTCACTATGAGTCGGAATGAACTCAACAGCAATGGGTTTTTTTTGAACAACTAATGACATTGAGCATCTGTTTATGTACTGGTTGGCCATCAGTATTTCTTCTTTGATGAAACGTTTATCCAAGTTCTTTGCCCATTTTTTTATTGGTTGCCTATTTGTCATTAAGCTGTAGGAGTTATTTACATATTCTAAACCTTTATCAGGCATATAATTCCCAAACTGTAGGTTGTCTCTTCACAAAGGACTTTGATGAACAAAATTTTTAACTTTTATGAAGTCTCATTTATCTATCTTGTCCTTTGTTGCTCATGCTTTTGGTGTCATACCTAAGAATCCACTGTTAAATACTAAGTTCTGAAACATTACTCCTATGTTTTCTTCTAACAGTTTTATGGTTTTAGTTGTTATATTTATGTCCTTGATCCATTTTCAGTTGATTTTCATATATGGTCTGAGGTATGGTTCCAGCTTTAAGTTTTTTGCATGCAGTTGTCCCAGCATCATTTATTAAAGAGGCTATTCTTTCCCCACGTTGAATGGACTAGCACCCTTGCTGAAAATCACTTGACCATAGATGTGCAGGTTTTTTCTGAACTCTCAATTCTATTCCATTGGTCAATATGTCTATCATTATACCAGTACCAGACTGTTTTGATTACTGTAACCTTATAGTATGTTTTGAGATCAGGAAGTGTAAGCCCTCTACTTTGTTCTTCTTTTTCAAGGCTGCTTTGGCTGATGATTGGCTTTTCCATTTCTGCAAAGAAGGCTGTTTGATTTTTGATAAGGATTACCTTGAATCTATAAATCGCTTTTTGTAATACTGACATCTTAACAACATTAAGTCTTCCAATCCATGAACACAGAATGTCCTTCCGTTTATTACTGTCTTCTTTAATTTCTTTGGGTAATGATTTATAGTTTTCAGTGTACAAGTGCTTCATTCCTTGGTTAAATTTATTCCTAGGTATTTTATTCTTTTAGATGCTATTGTAAATGTAATAGCCAAATGTAAACTGTTTCCTTAATTTCCTTTTCAGAATGATCATTGCTGATGTGTAGAAACTTCACTGGTTTTTGTGTGTTAACCTTGTCACTGAGCTGAATTCATTTATTAGCTCTAGTAGCTTTCTTCTGGATTCTTTAGGGTTTTATATATATATATATATATATGTGTGTGTGTGTGTGTGATCATATATATATGATCATGGCATCAAAGAAAAATGATAGTTTTACTTCTCCCTTTCCAATTTGGATACCCTTTATTTCTTTTTCTTGCCCAGTTGCTCTGACAAGGGCTTCCAGTATAATATTGAATAGCAATGGTGAGAGCAGGCATCCTTGTCTTGTTCCTGATCTTAAGGGGAAAGCTCTCACTCTTGCTCTATTAAGATGTTAGCTGTGGGTTTTTCATAATGCCCTTTATCAGACTGAGGAATTTCCTTTCTATTCCTAGCTGGTTTGTGGCAGTGGTTTTTACAGAAAATGAGTAACTATAATTAATTAGTTACTGTAAATACATAGGCAGTTTAACAATATTTGAGTCAGAGAGGAAATAGGTAAATCTTTGAAAAGTCAGTATAGCCTGAAAAAAATGGGCTAATACTTAATGAAATAAACAGGCAAATAATCATTTCATAGGAAGGTAGGTACCAATACTATGATGAGAGCAACAAGTCAACTGGACCTAAAGCTTGGTTTTATTGTTTCTTTGTTGATTTTCCTACATCAGAAAATCCGAAGTCTAGAGAAGAACCACTTAGTGCCAATTGATACCCAGAAATCTGAACTATCACTGATGAACTAAGGAATTTCCAGCACCTGGGTGAGTTAAATGCTAATTCTTTAAACAAGTACAAAATCATAGTTCGTAGTTCTTAAACAGCAATATTAAAAAAAAGTCACAGATTATTCATAGGAATAGTAAATTCTGGTTATCAAAGCCCTCCAGATGTCCAGAACATGTCAACAAAAAAAAAAAAAAAAATCTGTCATTTTAAGTTGAGAAACTATGTTAGTTTAGTAAAACACAGCTAAAAGAAATTGCAATGATTTTAAACATTTTTAGAGAACTACCAGAAGAAATTTTTTTTTTGCCTTTTCAGTTCCAAGAGCTTAAATGAAACATTCATGCATTAAATTCGAAGTCTGACTGCCAATTCATTTCACTTTAATAAAAATTTGAACTACCTGCCTTAGGGCATTATTAAATATCAAACAAAAAGCACACACACCCGTAAGTCTGATCTTCCAGTATAATTTTTATGTAGAACTATGAATAGATCTGTATTACACATTTCAAGATAACAGGATTAAAAATGTATTCATAAAAGTAGGAAATCAGAATTGGAGTCAGCGTAGAAAGAATTTTTGCACCCCTCTTAAGAATTCTACGGGAAAATTACCCTCTTTACATAATCTCGACCACTAAAACACAACCACTAAAAACACAAATCCCTCTTCCTTTTTAAAATACCTAAACTGTAATTAATAAAAACTTTGAAAAGTATATGTTATTCTTCTATCATGTAACAAATATGAATTATCTGAAATTTATTAATCTTCTCACAACCAAAATTTCAGTCTTTATTTCTACTGGGATGTGTGTGCCTCTGTGATAAAGAAAGTAATGGTCACTTAGAAAGAGGCAACTCTATTCTAGGACCAGATATGGATCAAAACTTCAAGACAAAACCTGACTTCCTAAAAAGTACCCTTTATAATTACTGACACTCACAGAAAGTACGTAAGACCCTACCAGTACCAGCTGCCATGAGTCGATGTGGATGCATGGTGATCCCATGTGTGTCAGAGTAGAACTGTGCTTTATAGGGTTTTCAATGGCTGATTTTTTGGAAGTAGATCCCCAGGCCTTTCTTCTGAGGCACCTCTAGGTGGACTTGAACCTCCAACCTTTCAGTGAGCAGCCAAGCATGTTAATAATTTCATCACCCAGGGACTCCGGACTACTATAAACCAAAACCAAACCTGTTGCCATCGAGTCGATTCCGACTCACAGCAACCCTACAGGACAGAACAGAACTTTCCCAGAGAGATTCCAAGGAGCAGCTAGTGAATTCAAACTGCTGACTTTTGGTTAGCAGCCACGCTCTTAACCACTGTGCCACCAGGGCCCCCCAGGCTACTATAGAAGTTCACAAATTCCTGTTCACTAATCCTGAATGTCCCTCACTGCCCGCCCCTCTTACTGTCTCTCCCGTGAGTCCGTTCTTCCACACCTTCTCCACTCTGCTCCAATCTTTCCTGCTGCTCTCACCCCTCCTAGCTACTATCCATCCCATTCTCCACTAAACAGAAAAGCTGGACACAGAAACACTAAATCTATAAACTACCTCCTCCTTCTTCCCTATTACATTTCTTTTCACAAAAGTCAGTCTCCAAGTTTGATCAGGATTTCATCCCCTTTCAATTTCTCAGAAATTTCACTGGTAGGATTAGCCCCTCTTTCTCCAGCATCTTCCCCTCTTCCCCTCTACTGGTTCATTCTCCCAGCATACAAATGAGTTCTAGTATTTATGTTTAAAAAAAAAAAAAAAAAAGTCCCCTTCAGTCTCATTCTCTCTCTGGCTATTGCTGTAGCCTTCTGCTCCCCGTGCAACTGAGCTCATCAAGAGCAGTCGCCACATGGTATTCCCATCCTCACTTCATGCGCACTCTTCAGCCTGCTGCAGTATGCATCCCTCACGGGCATGCTCCGATTGCCACTATGGAGACTATTAGACCACTGCACGCATAGTGGTTAAGGAAAAGGGCTCTGCCAGTCACACCACACGGGTTCAATTTCCAACTCTGCTGATCTATGACTGCATTAATATGGGCCAGTCACTTAACGTCTCTGTGCCTCAGTTAACTCATCTCTTAAGCCTCAGGTAATGAGGTAATCATAGGTAACATTAAAACCAAAAAAAAACAAACAAACCCGTTGCAGTCAAGCTGATTCTGACTTATAACAACTCTATAGGACAGAGCAGACCTGCCCCACAGAGTTTCCAAGGAGCACCTGGTGGATTCGAACTACCGACCTTTTTGTCAGCAGCCCAGCTCTTCACCATTACACCACCAGGGTTTCCTAGTTAACACTAGAACACTGCATACATAATCTTGATACTAACAACCTCCTGTTTCAGCCCAGACATCTTTTCTGATCTTCACTCTCACAATCCCAGTTACCTCCATGAAGTGTCCACTATTGTGATTCACTCACAGGCATCTCAGACTTAGTGCACTTAAATTTAACTCTTTATCTTCCCAGCCCAAAACACTGCCTCCCCCAACTTTCCCACTCTCACTTAATGGCACTCCATCCACACAGTTTCTAACGCCTAAAGCCCAGAAGTAATCTTTAGCGTTTCCACTCTCCCTCCACTCTCATCCAAGTTACCACTAGACATCACCTCCAGTGTCTACTTCACATAAGTTAACTTACCTCTATCTCCACTGCTTCTGTTCTAGTCCAAGCTTCCGTATCTTTCCCCTTAGCTAAGCAACAGACTTCTTAAAAAATTCTACTCCCACCCTCACCCACTATAATCCATTCATTATCCAGCCAGGGCTATCTTTTTTTTTTTTAATAATGTTTTATTGAGTTTTTGGTGAAAGATTACACAGCAAGTTAGGCTCCCATTTGTCAAATTCCAAATTGTTCAGTGACATTAGTTACATTTATCACAAATGTGTGAACATTCTCTTTAATTATGTTCTGTTTGTTCCATTTCCAGTACTTCTAGTTTCCCTGCCCCTTTATCTTCTCATCTTTGCTTCTGAGTAACTGTTCACATTTTGGTCTCCTATAGATTTTTTTAAAGTAATCTCAGGGGATAGGCTCAGTTCTTAAGTTTAGAGAGTGTTTCAGGGCAACAGTCTTAAGGAGTCCTCTGTTCTCTACTATTCCAGTTTGTCTGGCTTTTTGTATTTTTTAAGAATTTGAGTTCCACTCCACATTCTTCTCCCATTCTATACAGAACCATCTACTGTCATCCTGATCAGAACGGTCACTGGTGGTATCTGGGCACCATCTAGGTCTTCTAGTCTCAGGTTAGATGAGGTCATGGCTCATGTAGACTTTATTCTTCTCTGAGCTTTTGGTTACTTTCTTACTCATACTCCTGGCAAGTAGAGATCACTAGTTGTATCTTAGATGGCCACTCGCAAGCTTTTAAGACCCCAGATGCTACTCACTTCACTAGGATGCAGAATATGATTTCTGTGAACTATGTTATGCCAGTTGATTGTGTTGTCCCATGAGACTATGGTCCTTAGCTTTCAAACCCAGAAAACCAATTTTGGAAGGTGTTTGGTTATGTCTGAGAAGTATCCATATTTCTGACTTCAATGAATATGTGTCTGTACCCACATATTTGTATTTACACATAATTATAGATACTTCTATCTGTTCTCATCAGTGTATACACCTGTACATACCCATACACCTATATGCCTATACACATCCATTATGTGTTCAAACACTCATTTTTTGATCTTTGTTGGAGTTGTTGCTTTTTTACTAAATTCCTTAGTACAGGCAACTTTTCTCTTGAGCACTTCTCAGCAACGTCATTTACTTTGGTTGTTCTATACTCACTTTTCCTATCACCAAAAATAAGTCTCTATGATCTGAAGCATACTTTGCCCTCCCCATTCCTCCTCTCCTTGGTAACCACAAATGAACACTGGTCTCTCTGTATATATATCTATTCTTGTCTTCTTATAAAAGAGCAATCAGGCAATATTTGTCCTTACATGCTTATTTCACTTAGCATTATGTCCTCCGGGTCCATCCATGTTATGTTTTGTGGACTCATCATTGTTCTTTATGGTTGTGAAGTATTCCACTGTATGAATGTACAACATTTTGGTTATCCATTCATCTGCTGATGGGCATGTTGGTTGTTTTCATTTATTTGCTACTGTGAATAAAGCAGCAATGAACACAGGTGTGCATATGTTTGTTCATGTCGTTATTTTTAGGCCTCTAGGGTATATACGTGCATAGTGGTTAAGAGTCTGGCTGCTAACCAAAAGGTTAGCAGTTCGAATCCACCAGCTGCTCCTTGGAAACACTATGGGGCAGTTCCACTCTGTTCCATGGTGTCACTATGAGTCAGAATCAACTCAACGGCAATAGGTTTGGCTTTTTTGGTTTTAGGGTATACACCTAAGAGTAGGGTTGCTGGGATCACAGGGTTGTCCTATTTCTAGTTTTTTTTCCATAGCAATGGACAAGGGTTCCAATCTCCGTGAATCCTCACCAACATTTGTTTGTTGTTATTTTTTTTAATCAGTGCCATTTTAGTTGGGGTAACATGGTATCTCATTGTAGTTTTGCTTTGCATCTCTCTAATGTCTAATGCTCGGCTGCTAACTGAAAGGTCAGCTGTTCAAACCCACCAGCCACTCCTTAGGAGAAAGATGTGGCAGTCTGGAAACCCTAAGCGGCAGTTCTACTCTGTCCTACAGGGTTGCTATGAGTCAGAATCTACTCAACAACAGTGGGGTTTGGTTTTAGTTTTTAAGGTCTAATGATTGTGACCATCTTTTCATAGGTTTGTTGGATGCTTGGATGTCCTCTTTGGTGAAGGCTCTGTTCACGTCCTTTGCTCATTTTGTGATCGGTTGTTTGTCTTTTTGTTGTTGAGCTGTTACAGTTTGCTATAGATTTTAGAGATGAGACCCTTATCAGATATGTCATTTCTGAAATTTTTTTCCTAACCTGTAAATTGTCTATTTATTCTTTTAACAAAGTGTTTTGATGAGCATACTTTTTAATTTTTATGAGGTCCCATTTATATATTTTGTCTTCCTCTCTTCATGCATTTGTTATGTTTGTTATCCTATTTTTACAAAAGATCAGGTCCCACAGTTTCTCCCTGTTTTCTCCCAGGAATTTTACAGTTTTAACATTTAGGTCTTTGATCCATTCTGAGTTAGTTTTCGTGTATGGTGTGAGGTATGGGTCCTGTTTCATTCTTCTGCCAGTGGATATCCACTTTTGCCAGCACCATTTATTAAAGAGACTGTTTCTGTCCCATTGAATTGACTTTGATCCCTTGCTGAAAATCAGTTGTCCACAGATATCTTGGTTTAATTCTGAGTTCTCAATTCTATTCCACTGTTCTATGTGTCTATCACTGAACCAATACCAGGCTATTCTGATTACAATGGCTGTGCAGTATCTTTTGATATCGGGGAGTGTGAGGCCTCCTGCCTTGTTCTTTTTCTTCAATATTGCTTTAGCTATTCAGGGTTTCTTTCTTTCCATATGAAGTTGGCCATTAGTTTTTCCATTTCAGTAAACAATGTTTATGGGAATTGTATCAGGATTGCACTGTATCTGTAGATCGCTTTAGGCAGAATTGACATTTTCACTATACTAAGTCTTCCAATTCATGAGCATAGGATGTCTTTCCATTGTTATAGGTCTTGTTTAGTTTCTTGTAGTAGTGTTTTATAATTTTCACTGTATAAGTCTTTTACGTCCCTGGTTAGGTTAATTCCTAGGTATTTTATCAATTAGGGGCTACTGTAAATGGTACTGTTTTCTTGATTTCTTTTTTGGAGTAGTCTTTGTTAATGTAGAGGAACCCAACTGATCTTTATGTGTTGATCTTGTACCCTGCAACGTTGCTGGATTCTTCTACTAGTTCCAGCAGTTTTCTTGTGGAATCTTCAGGGTCTTCTATGTATAGGATCATGTCATCTGCAAACAGAGATAGTTTTACTTCTTCCTAACTCGGATACTTTTTATTTCTCTTTCTCGTCTTATTGCTCTGGCTAGGACTTACAGTACAATATTGAATAAGGGTGGTGATAATGGGCATCCTTGTCAGATTCCTATTCTCAAAGGGAAGGCTCTCAGCCTTTCTCTGCTATTATGTTGGTTGTTGGTTCTGCATATATGCCCTTAAATATGTCAAGAAATTTCCCTTCTATTCCTATTTTGCTGAGAGTTTGTATCAAGAAAGACTGTTGAATTTTATCCAGTGTCTTTTCTGAATCATTTGATATGATCATATGGTTCTTTTCCTTTGTTTTTTTGTTTTTTTTTTTTATGTGGTAGATTACATTGATTGATTTTCTAATGTTGACCCACCCTTGTGATCCTGGTATGAATTCCACTTGATCATGGCATATGATTTTTTTAAAGTCTGTTGGCTAGAATTTTGTTGAAAATGTTTGCATCTATGTTCAGAGAAGAGCTCTAGTGGCCAGTGGTTAAAGTGCTCGGCTGCTAACCAAAAGGTCAGTGGTTCGAACTTACCAGCCGCTCAGCAAGAAAAGGATGTGGCAGTCTGCTTCTGTAAAGATTATAGCCTTGGAAACCCTATGGGGCAACTCTACTCTGTCCTATAGGGTCGTTATGAGTCAGAATCGACTCGATGGCAGTGGGTTGGGTTTTTCGTATGTTCATAAGGGATACTGGTCTGTAATTTTCTTTTTTTGTGATGTCTTTGCGTGGTTTATGTATCAGGATTACGCTGACTTCACAGAAAGAGTTCAGTAGTGGTGTTTCCTCTTCTATGACTTTGAAGAGATTGAGTAGGATTGGTGTCAACTCTTTTCTGAATGTTTGGTAGAATTCCCCAGTGTAGTCATCTAGTCCTGGGCTTTTTGTTGATGTTGTTGGCCAGTTTCTGATGGCATCTTCAATCTTTTCTTTTGTAATAGGTCTGTTAAAATGTTCTACCTCTGTGTTAGTTTGGGTAGCCAGTGTGCTCTAGGAATTTGTCCATTTCATCAAAGTTTTCAAATCTGTTGGAGTACACTTTTTCATAGTAATTTGTTATGATCATCTTTATGTCTGTTGGATTGGTTGTAATGTCATCAATTTCATTTCTTAATTTGATTATTTGCCTCTTCTGGTTTTTTCCTTTTGTCAGTCTAGCCATTGGTTTATCTATTTTACTGATCCTTTATAAAGAATGATCTTCTGATTTTGTTGATGCTGTCTATTGTTTTTTTATTTCATTTATTTCTACCCTGATCTTTATTATTTCCTTCATCCTAGAGGCTTCTGGCTTCTTTTGCTCTTTCTATTTGACTTGTTGAAGTTGCTGGTTTAAGTTAATGATTTGGGATCTTTCTTCATTATTTATGTATGCATTTGTTGCTATGAATTTCCCTCTGAGTACTACTTTTGCTGTGTCCCAAAGATTTTGGTGGATTTTCATTTTTGTTTGATTCTAGGAATTTTTAAATTTCACTTTTTATTTCTTCT
>NW_004443954.1:18486984-18510906 GCF_000243295.1 Trichechus manatus latirostris | reverse complement strand
TTGAGACTTGTTTTGTGTTCCAGCATATGGTCTATTCTCGAAAATGATCCACGTGCACTGGAGAAGAATGTGTATTGTTCTGATGCTGAGGGGCATGTTCTATATATGGCCATTAGGTCCAATTGGCTTATGGTTTTATTTAAGTTCTCGATGTCCTTAGTGATCTTTTTAGCTGTTCTATCTATAACTGAAAGTGGTGTGTTAAAGTCCCCTACTATTACTGTGGAGTTGTCTGTTTCTCCTTTCATGTTAGTCATAATTTGTTTCATGTATTTTGGAGCATTGCTGTTAGGTGCACATATAATTATTATGTATTCTTGCTGTATTGACTCCTATTATTATGTAATGTTCTTTATCTCTTTTAATAGATTTTGATTTAAAGTCTATTTTATCTGATATCAGTATGCTCTTTTTTGTTTAGTGGCTGCATGAAATAATTTTCTGTATCCTTTTATTTTCAGTCTATTTGTGTCCTTATGTCTAAGGCATGTTTCTTGTAAATGGCAAAAGGATGGATTGTTTTTTTTGAATCTATTCTGCCACTCTCTGCCTTTTGCATGAGATGTTTAGACCATCTACATTTAAGTTTATTACTGAAAATTAAGTGTCTACCTCCCTCATTTTGCTATTTGTTTTTTGAATGTTTCATATTTTGTTTTTCTATTCTGATTTTTTCTGTTTTTGTTTGTGTTTAGCTGCTTTCTTGTGATGAACCTTTTTGCTTTCTTCCTTCTAAATGTTTTTTTCTTAGTGGTTACTACATATATTACATTATACAACTTACAATTTCAACAATGTTTAACATATGAACCACAGTTAACATGCAACCTTAATGTATTAAATCTATTCTCGATATGCTCCTCCTTCCCCAATTTCTGTTGGTGTGTCTCCATTAACATCAATATACAACCTTTATTCGATAAATTCACTTTGTACTTATTTCTTACAAACTTGATGTTACACCATTTGTGGAATTTAATTATTGAGTTTATTCCCTAAAAATACCATATGTTTGGTCCTTATGGCTGCCTGTGTTGTTGGGTTTTTTGGAGCTCTCACTCTCATTTTTTATTTATTTTTTCCCATGTATAGATGAGTATTTATTTAATGCTCTTGCCTTTCCATTTGTAGTACTCCCTTGAGTAATACTTGGAAAGCTGGTTTGGTGGTGGCAAATTCCCAGAGCTTCTGTTTATATGGAATGTCTTGATTTCCCCTCATTTTTTAATGACAATTTTGCTACATAAAGAATTCTTAGTTGTTTTCAGTTTAGTATTTTATATATGTCGCTCCATTGTCTTCTGGCCTCTAGAGTTTCTAGGGAGAAATCCGCACTGATTCTTATGAAAGACCCTTGGTATATTACATTGCATTTTTCTCTTGCTGCTTTCAGAATTCTCTCCTTGTCTTTGATTTTCAAAAAATTTATTAGGATATTGTACAGAGTTGATCTTTGTGTATTTCTGATTGGGTATCGTGTAGCTTCCTGCATTTGCAGGCTTGGTTATAAGAAATTCTCTCTGACTATCTCTTGGAAAGTTCTTTCTATGTCTTTATTGTTGCCATGGTGCTCTGGGATTTCAATCTTTCTAATGTTAGATTTCTTAATTGAATCCCATACTTCCATTTGGGTTTGTCTGCTTTTCTTTGTTCTTTTCTCTTGTTTCTCTTGAGACTTGGCAAGTTCAGTTATTTTGTCTTCTAGTTCATTTATTCTATCTCCTGTCTGTTTGTTTCTATTATTGAGTGTTTCTCTTGCTTTTTCTAATTCAGTTGCTTTATTCTTCAGTTCCAGCAGTTCTCTCTGGGTTTTTTCTCCCCGGGTGATGTTTTCAATCTCCTTGTTGAGTGTCTCATTTTGTTCCTCCATTTTGTTTCCTGATCTCCGCTAGTTTGTTTTCTGTGTGCTTTCTGCTTTCTTTAAACATATTTAGCACCATGGTATGAAATTTTTAAGTTTTTTTCTGTTAATCTGGCCTCCATAGGAGAAATTTCCTCTTCATGTTTTGCTTTTGATTGACCCTTCTTCTCTTGTGATTCTGTGTGTTTTACTATTCTTTTGTTGAACTTGGGCCATTTTGTTATCTTTTACTGTTTTTACTTTAAATCCTGGGAAATTTTTCTTATTGGGCGTTTTGGTGGTACAGCAGCCAAGTCCCCAGCTACTAACTAAACGATTGGTGGCCTGCACCCACCAGCTGCTCCACAGTAGAAAGATGTGGCAGTCTACCTTCACAAAGACTCACAGCCATGAGAACCCCATGGGGCACCTCCGCTCTGCTCCACAGGGTCACTATGAATCACAATCAACCTGATGGCAGTGGGCTTGCTATCTTCTCCTAAGAACTACTAGAAGACACACTTATCTTCAGGATTTTTTTCAGTGTTGATTCAGGAATTCTGGAGCTTGCTCTCTGGGATTCAATATGCATGTGCTGGGTGGTGGGGGGCTAGTTGGCTGCAGTAAGCAGTGGAACTTGTCTTTCCCGTGGCAAAGGTGGGGGGCTCTCTGTCTTTCCCTCATGGGAGCCCCTGCACAGGCTCTCCCACAGTGTCCCACTGTGGGCATGAAGCCATCTGTTTTTCCTTGTGTTGCCTACCTGAAGTATTCTCCTCACTCTGGTGCCCTTAAAGTTCCTCCTGGTCTGGTGCACATCCATCTCAGGCCTCAGCAAGATTCAACAGTACCTCTTACGGTGCCATGATCTCCCTTTACTCCCTCCCAAGTGCGCGGCCCGCAAACTCTCACAGCCAATCTGTACTGCTTTAAAAAATCAGGCTACAGTTTCCTCAGTTTAGCTCCCTTTCTGTTTTCCCTGTTTGGCGTGTTGCCCAGTCCTGTCCCAAAATGGCTGTGATGAGTGAGTGCTCCAGATGTTAGCAGGTAGGTTCTCTCAGCTTCTGTGCCATCCTTGCTCCTCCTGTCTCCCACTTCTGGACTCATCCCAGCTCTCCCAACACCTCAGATGCCTTCTGGAGTTCTGAGATCTCAGTCTGTTCTTGTTTTTATTCATTGCTCGGTGAGTTAGTTGCTGGGGGAGTAAATGGGAGTGCCCACTCACCTTGCCATCTTGCTCCACTCCCCACCCCAGCCAGGGCTATCTTTTGAAAATATATATCACATCACGTTACTCCCCTGAGTAAAAGCCTTTACAGGTTCTCACTGCACTAACTACAAAGTAAAAGATTTCTTACCATGGCTAGCAAGGCTCATTGAGATCTGGCCCCTACCTTCCTCTCTCCTTTGATATCTATATCCCAGACACACACACACAGGGCCTTCTTTCACGTACCTCAAATGCATCAAATTGCTACCTCCCTCCACAGGGAGTACTCCTTCAGGGCTTTTGCAAAAGATAGTCTTTCTATTGGAAATCTCCTTCTCACATTTCTTTGTTCTTCTCATACATAAAGTTCTTGAAAATTTTTAATTTTTAATTTAAGGGTTACTCTTCCCTTGTTGGGCTCCCCACCTCATACCATAAGCTCTGTGAGATCACAGACCACATCTTCTGTTCTTCTCACCTCTGTATACACAGCACCCATCACATGGAAGGTGCTCAATAATTATTTAAAGCACTCTTGGATTGTCTTTACTGCATATATGAATTACTGAAAGTTTCTTCTCATTCCTACAAAGGTGACTTTGCCTGGCTTTCATCATCTCTAAAATTAGAAGAGAGGATGAATTATACTAGCTAACCTAGAAACTAATGAATGAACAATCCAAATGAGGCTGACTGGTATACACGTGTATTATTCCAAGACACTTTTAATTTGCCTAAAGACATTCAAAATATGAAGTGTCATGTGCTATAATGGATTCGAACTAAAATAACCATGGTCCAATCCTTAAGGAGCATGATATCTAATACAGAAAATAAGAAACATACAAATAGCTAAATGGAAGAAAGAATATGAAGGAGAGAAGTATAATTTAAGGGAGAAGCAGAGGATTCCTGGTAAGAACGGTATTTGAGCTGGGCCTTTAGGGTACTAGGATTTCAATAGGCAAAAGAACAGGCGAGAAGGACTGTGAAAGCAAGGGCTGTAACCACTAAACACATTCACAGAGAGAAAAAACAGTGGTTAAGAGCTCGGCTGCTAACCAAAAGGTCAGCAGTTCGAACTTACCAGCCGCTCCTTGGAAACCACATGAGGCAGTTCTACTCTGTCCTATGGGGTCGCTATGAGTTGGAATCGACTCAATGGCAATGGGTTTGGTTTTTGGTTTGGTTTATTGAGTACATACAGTACAGTAATCAAAAGTGAAGCATGACAATGGATTTTGGGAAACACATGAACGAAAGGACCACCTTTTAAATTCCTATGTAAACTGTCTCCCTCATGAACTGTGAGCTTCTTGGGGCTGAAGATTTCTGTTTATCCGTGAATCCCAGTCCATAGCACCACATCTGGCACAGAGTTCATACTCACAACAGTCCATTAAACAGTCAAAACTCTGTCCTGCTCACCTAGAAAACCACATCAACATGTGCTCTCCTCTCTAGGAAGCAGTGATTTGCAGCCTCGTGCACTGACCTAGCTGACCTATGCACTCTATTAGGCCATTTACAAGGTAGAGAAATATTCCAGTATATAGTCACTTATGTATACTTTATCTTTTCCATGTTTGTGATGTTTCATTTTGTATATTCCTTAAGGGTGAATACATATACTGAATTCAATATATTAAAATGCACAGATTATATTTCAATCAATAAAGTAACAGACTATATTCAGATAATTAAAAAATGCCTGATCATTCAAATAAGAGCACTTCCATAGGACAAGCATTACAATTCATGCTAGACCTGCCCCCACCTGCCTGGATACACAAAATGATGAATCTAAATTAGACAGTGAGGGCCAATATATGGGCTCTCACTCTCCTCTATTTCCTTCATCTGTGTTCCACAGTCATGAGACATGGGTGCTGCACCTTCAAGGGTGCAAACAGTACACTGCTAAAGAGGTGCCTGCACATCACTCTTTCTCTGCCTCAGGCTGCCTTTCCTTATGAAAGCCAGTTATTAATTATTATTAAAGCAAAACTTGGAATTAAAGGGCTGCTTTGGTGGGAAAATATAAGGATTGTAGTCTTTTTCAACACTGCATGAAATTAAAATAACCATCTGACTTGTAATTGACGGAGCCTGCGAATGTCATTAAGTTTTATCAAAATGAAGTGCACTTGTTTTATTGCTAAATTATCATGATCACCAAAAGAGTAACGCTGACATGATAGATTTGCCTAACAGTGTACTTCATTTTCCTTACTTAATTTGCACATACCCTAGTGAAGACAGACTGCCTCCTGGTCTCTTTGACTACTGAAAGGCAGCTCGAATGACTCTGTCACTAAGGGGCTGAGTGGGCCGAAAGTTGTCTCCCAAAATTCCATCACAGCCTTCCACAAGCTCTGCTCCTTTCACATGTGTCCTTAGCCTTCGAAATTCTTCTATCTGGCAACAAAAACAGAACAAAGCAGATCAATCATTTACTAGGCATTAACAAAGCTAGAGTTTCAGAAATGACTTGAAATGTGCCTACAGTACAGCAATTAAAAAAAAGAAATTCAAATAAAACTTAAAAAAGAGAAAAACACACTTAATTTTTCCAGACCTAAGACATTAGACAAGACTCTCTGCAAGAGGAATAAAGACAGTATAAGTATACTTATCGAGGTCTCCAGATAACTCAAATAGCCGTCGAAACCTGCTAGAGTTGTTAATGGGAAAATGATCTACACCTCCCCAGAAAGCTTTTATGCCTGTCTGTAACATGATAAGGAAGAGTGAACAAATGCTTACACTTTCTTAAATGTTTTGCAAGAGTATCTTTAATTAATGAATTCTGATATTGCTATATTTTCATAATCATTAGATGCTGGATTTACATGACAGTTTCCTTCATCAAAAGGCTTTCTGTACTGTTTGTCTAGCCTTTTGGAGAGCACAGGTCCAAAGAATATCGCCGTTTTCCAAATATTTAAGCCTAACTTCCTCCCTTAGTGATGTCGATTTCTAAGTTCCTCTCCCTTTCTCAGGTGCTCTCTCTGGGCCCTGTGGCTTCCCCGTCACATGAGAAGAGGTGCCGAGTCACGTCGACCACTCTGCAGTTCCTCTGACTCGCCTATCCTGAGCCTCCTAAGAACGTGTAACCTTCCAGACAGGACTCTCTGAGAAGTACTCAAGCAACAAGGAAGCATGCACATCTATTAGTTTATTTACCTACAGGGTGCATGCTCTGTTATTTCATTCAAATGCCACATTGCCATATGATGCAGACCTTCTTCTTTCCTGACACAGAAGAGGAACTGAGGCTTAGAAATGTTAAGAACAGTTGCAAATTAGCTAGTGGCAGAGGTCTGATAATTCCAAGTCCACCTGCATTTTTCCCAACTCCACAGCCACTTCTTTATAAATTCTAGTCAAATCAGTATTGGCGATATGCTGCATATGACGCAGGATATTGCGCAAACGTAATTTGAACAGTGTGAATCCACCAAAAGCTTACCATACTGTGTATCATAATGTTATATCTACAAAGGTCTTCCATAAGGCCATCACAGAATTCTGCCATTCTTTGTTAAAGTGAAATGAAACATAAGAGATCAGTGAATTCAAGGGTTCCAATAAGAGTCTAGAAACCTCTAGAGACTTTTGGAGACCCATGAAATCTCTGAATTATACATAAAATTTTGCATGTCCATGTGTATATGTATTTTCCTGAGAAGTTCCCTGACTGCAAAGAAGTTAAGACTCACAAGATTCTAACTCAATCTACTCATCTACCTATTGAACACAGAACTGCGGAAAAGTAAAATGGCTTGTTAAATTAGAGCTCACGTTAGAAATCAGACTTCTAATGTTTTATTTTTCCATGTCTCCAAATAACTGCTTGGCTTCCTTGAATGGGATTAAGTCTGGCTCAACTGTCCTGTTTTTTATAATCCTTACATTCTGTAATTTACACAGAAGGGCCAGTCAGATAAGCAATTAGCTGTTTAATCTATGTCCTGATTTTCAGTAGACTTTCTTAGGGTCCCACGGGGTATATGGCAGTTCCTATTGCCTGCTGCATCTGAAAAATTTCTAGAGCTCAGACTGCATGAGAACCCCTGAAATTATTTGTGGAATGTATTTAGTCCTAAAGTTTTCTCTAAAAAGAAATCTGATCAGTTTGAGAACTCTGTCTTTTCAAAAAGAAGAATATGATGGTTAACGCAGTTGACTGCATCAGGAGACCAGGTAGTCCTGGCTCTGCCACCAAGACCTAAATGACAAAATTTACTTCACCTTCTCAAGCCCCAGTTTCCACATCAGGACAATGGAGATGATGACAACAGTCGTCACAAGCATGGCGTAGGAGTAAATCAGATAATTGGTGAAAATCACTCAGCATAGTACACAGCACATAGGGGCTGTCCAGTAAATACCAGCACTCTCACTAATAATAAAATCACATAACTTCTTCTGAAGTCAAACCAAAACGTTAGCCTTTTGAAATCACCATGCAGCCACAACTTTATATGCAAAAAGTGGACTGGAAAGAATAAGAGATAATATGCAATCATCTCTCCTGGCATACACTTGATATGGGATCAGATGTAACTGCTGCAACCAGAGTCTATTACATGGACAGGGCCATTAATGAGCAATGTGGGCTAGAAACTTTACTGCCTACGCACAGCGTTAAGAAACACTTCATTTTTTATTGACTTTGAAGTTCCTTTGAAAGCTAGGTTAATTTTACATTTACATATTCTGAACTGAAGATGAATTGTTAAGGCCCAGGCTGGCATCTTCTGTGAAAACAGCTTCTTCCAGTAGAGATGATCTAAATCAACAGCCAGACGGCCTCTCATCACTGTACTCTGAGAGAAATCTAATTCACAAGAAATGTTTTTCTCTGATCATAGCAACACTTTGAAGACTTCAAACATCAACAGAGATGGTGGGAAATGCACGTCTGTCTCAAATGCTGATTTTTCTGAAGCAACCGCCCCTCAAAACCCTTTAGTCACTTCAAATGGTTCCAAGTGCACACTGAGAGAGACCAGTTCTAGCTACCGCACACTGAATGGAGAGATGGTGACAAATGAAGAGTATTTCAGGATGAACGTCTCCAACAAAATCCAAATGTCAGGGCAGAATGAGACCATCATTGTCACACACATCTGTATGTATGTTCTGTCAACTTCTAATGCTACTCTACCTAATGTGGGCTTTGTTTTTAATCTTTTTTTTTTTAAAAAAAGAAAAAAAGAAAGAACAGAGATCCAACACTTCAGTGAGACACTCTCTTCTTCTGAAGGAGGCAGAGCTGAACTGCACTCCAATTGGTCTAAGATGTTTATGCCGATTTTCACTGACTCACAGTTCTGAGTATCTACTAAAAGTTCAGCTTTAAGACTGCTTTTCATCCGAGTGCATTCAAAGAGCTAATTTTCAGGGTTTGTGGTTTGGTGCTAATTGATTTTAAGATCTGAGTTTCCAAGTTCCTATGCATGTCCTCTAATAGACTTATTTTGACTTATACTCCATGTGCCATAATGTCAAAAGAGAAAAATACATAAGTGTTCTATTATTTTCTTTTATCATCAATGACAATACATGAGTTAGAGTAATATAATTCCTTATGGCACTAGAGAAATAAAACAATCAAAATCAAACTGTACTTAAACAGTCTATCTATATATGTGTCCACTGCATGTACTGTGCGTTATGTACTGCATGAACCTTTCATGTACTGCAGCCTTGTTTTCATTTTCTTCTACTCCATCATCGAACCTTCTATCTGTTATGGGTTGAACTGTCTCCCCCAGAAAATATGTTGAAGTCTAATCCTTGGTACCTATGAACATGAACCTGTTTGGAAACAGGGTTTTTGAAGGCACTATCAGTTAGGTTAGCGTGAGGTCATACCAGAGTAGGGTGGGTCCGAATCCAATAAGTGGTGGCCTTATAAAAGAGGACAAGAGACAGAGAGACACACACAGAGGAAGAAGGCCATGGAAAGGCAAAGGTAGAGACTGGAGCGATGAATCTACAACCCAAGGAACACCAAGGATCACCAGCCATCACCAGAAGCTAAGAGAGGGGCATGGAAGAGATTCTCTGTCAGAGCCCTCAGAAGGAATCAACACGGTCAACATCTTGATTTCAGACTACTGGCCTCCAGAACTGTGAGACAATAAACCTTTATGGAAGCAGTCTGCCACATCTGTATCCCGTGGGGCAGCTGGTACGTTCGAACCACCAACCTTTCAGTTAGCAGCTGAGTGCTCAACCACTGCACCATCAGGGCTGCCTAGCTATAAAACAGTGATTTTCAAAGTGTGTTCCCCATAATAAAAAATGAAAATCATCAGTCCTTACCCCAGACCTACTAAATCAGAAACTGGGGTGGGGCCCAGCAATCTATGTTTTAACAAGCCCTCCAGATGATTCTGATGCACACTCAAGTTTGAGAACTGGTGATATAGAAAAAAATGAACAACAAATGCTCCCAAGTATTGGAAATAACTTCCACACATGACCATGATGGGGCTCCACTGCAACTGGGTCTTCACCATAAACCAAAGAACCAAACCCACTGCTGTAGAGGCAATTCTGACTCACAGCGACTCCATGTGTGACGGAGTACAACTGCTCCAAAGGGTTTTCTTGGCTGTAATCTTTATGGAAGCAGATTACCAGGCCTTTCTTCCACAGCACTGCTGGGTCAGTTCAAACTGTCAACTGTTAGGTCAGTAGTCAAGTGCAAATTGTTTGTGCCACCCCAAATCCCATATTGAGCACAAAGCCAAGAAATGCCTTCTACTGAGCCCTGAACGCCGTCGGTCTTCCTCAGTTGTCTAGGGTCAGGCATACTAACTCTACCTGCTGGGTGCTATGAAGAGCTCCACTTTTCCAAATTAACCCTATGATCTAGGAGGAAAATTTTTTCTTAGACTCAATTTAAAGTTTTATATTTCTCAATATAATCATATATGTAGAGACTCTATCTGTCCTTCTCTATCCCTTTCATTATTTTGTATATCAATCATCCCTCTCTCTCTGCTCCCCTGTTATGGACTGAACTGTGTCCCCAAAAATATGTGTTGTAAATCCTAACCTCTATGCCTGTGGCTATAATTCCGTCTGGGAACAGGTTGTCTTTGTTATGTTAATGAGACAGGATTAGTACACCACGTGTCTTAAATCAATCTCTTTGAGATATAAAAGAGATGAAACAAGCAATCGAAAGTAGCAGAGATGGGGGAAGAAAGATGCCAAGCCACATGAAGATTGCCCAGGAACAGAAGCTCAAAGAGACAACCACCTTCCTCCAGAGCCAATAGAGAAAATGGAATGGAGAAGGATGAAGAAAAGCTAAGACTGAGACGAAAAGAAAATTAAAATGGTTTTCAAATTTCTAACCTATATATCCACAAAGTTTAAAAACAATAAACACATTATTATTCCTTTGTTTCACTGGTATTACTGTAAGTTGAAAGAGAAAGGATAAAACAATGACAAATGCATTTAATCTGAGGAATTGTGTAAGTAAGAAATAGAAAAGTAAAAAAAATATAAAGAAAAAGGAGAGGGGAGGAAACAAAGCAAGAAAAGGTGAGTAAAACTTAATGATCAAACCATTTCTGTGTGTGTGTATTGATATATACACACAAATTTGTACATATACCATTATACCATCACAATACCATATTTTGTCAATTCTAAGATAAGCATTTGTCATATTTTTATGTCTCTTTGAAACTGGAACGTGTCTTATAATTTATGTTGTCGAATTTGATGAAATTTGGTATTTTATTTCTGTTCTTAGACTCTCATTTCCAAATACAACAATCCAGCTGAAAAACAAAATCTTTTTAACTTCAGCTTTCTAATACTTAGGCTACTACTGTTTTACCTTAAGTTATTTAATGGTTATTTAAAAAAAAAACTCATTGCTGTCAAGTTGATTCCAACTCATAGCAACCCTACAGGACAGAGCAGAACTGCCTGATAGGGCTTCCAAGGAGCGCCTGGTGGATTCAAACTGCCAACCTTTTGGTTAGCAGCCGAAACTCTTAATCAGTACACCACCAGGGTTTAAATGAGCAGCTACAGCCCCGGTGAGATTCAAACTCATGACCCCTGGTTTAACAAGACCAGTGTTCTAACCCTCAAACTACGGAGGCTTCATTTAATGGTTATAGATCATTAAAAAAGAGAGAGAGAAAAGTATACTCATTCAAACGCTGTACAGAACAACTAATCCATCCAATGTTGTTGTTTTTTGTTTTGTTTTGTTTTTTCCTCCCCTAGTATATGGTCTGCTAGCCAGGATTAATATGAAAAATTAAATAAGCCAAGACTTTCAGTCCCGTGTTTTATGAATTCTCACGAATATGTAACTGTTCCTCAATGGACTTGTTAACACTACACCTCAGCCAAAAACTATTCCTCCTTAAATCAGGCTACTGTACATTTTATAGGAAAGTATCATGAATTAGAACTTCTTGTTAATGTTGCTAGTGCAGACCAGTGGCAGATGATGTACTTCAAGACACCAGTTGTTTCCATAATGACACGAGCAACTGCAATTACATAAATTAACCCTAGGATCTAGGAGGAAAATTCTTTCTTAGACTCAATTTAAAGTTTTATATTTCTCAATATAATCATATATGTAGAGACTCTATCTGTCCTTCTCTATCCCTTTCATTATTTTGTATATCAATCATCCCTCTCTCTCTGCTCCCCTGTTACGGACTGAACTGTGTCCCAAAAAATATGTGTTGTAAGTCCTAACCTCTATGCCTGTAGCTATAATCCCCTCTGGGAATCGGTTGTCTTTGTTATGTTCATGAGACAGGATTAGTATAGCATGTGTCTTAAATCAATCTCTTTTGAGATATAAAAGAGATGAAACAAGCAATCAAAAGTAGCAGAGATGGGGGAAGAAAGATGCCAAGTCACATGAAGATTGCCCAGGAACAGAAGCTCAAAGAGACAAACACCTTCCTTCAGATCCAATAGAGAAAGAAAGCCTTCCCCTAGAGTCAGCATCCTGAATTCAGACTTCTAGCCTCACTAAACTGTGAGAAGATAAATTTCTGTTTGTTAAAGTACCCACTTGTGGTATTTGTGTTATAGCAGCACTAGATAACTAAGACATCATCTTTAACTGAAATAATACGAGGCTTCTCAATTTTTCTTGGTCTAGATTCTAGATCAACCTTCAGTTCTTCTCATATTCACTGCCCTTTCTGGACCTTATCTGTTTCTGCTCTGCTTTCTCTGAAATTACATGAGCACATCAAGTGAAGCATTCAAGGAAAGGACAGGCTGATTTATATTCTTCTAAGTTTATGATTTTTTTCTACATCACTCTAAATTGCATTTTAATGTACCTGACAATATGTGCATGTATCTCTGTGTGTATACATTTTAATACTGCTGCCCTCTGAACAGATGTTGCAATGGAGCTACGTGCTAATAGCATCTAAATCTTTTTTCTTGAAAGGTTACAGCTAATTGGAAACGCTTCTGTTTTCAAGGGCAGTTGAGATTATTCCTTCCGATACACTTCCTTTTGGCCGTGGCTCCCCTTTATGAAACTTGGTCTATTTTAGAGCACTGCCCGAGCCTCCGACGTAGATCATGGAGGGAAAATATACCAGTCCAGTTGCCACCAACTCTGACTCACGTGACCCCACATGTGTCAGAATAGAACTGCGCTCCACAGTTTTTAATGGCTGATTTTTTGGAAGTAGATCACCAGGCCTTTCTTCCAAGGTGCCTCTGGGTGGACCAGAACTGACAACCTTTCAGTTAGCAGTCCAGCATGTTAACCATTGCAACACGCAGGAACTCTCAGGGAAAATACCGCCTACCAGAAAACATCCCTTAGATGAATCCTTGGAGGACAAGACATTTTAAAGCACCTCTCTTTTGTAATAATATCAAATTCATCATTTATTTTAAACATATTACAGTGATGCTGCCGCCTGTTTTACCAGCTAATGTCCTAGTGATGATTCACCCTGATGCCTGACCCCTGTGCAGCAGCCCCTACAGCACCCATGCAGAGCTCAAGGCGGGAGGCAGGTGACCAAAGTGGAGTCAGAGAACAATCCAGAACTTCCCAGGGCGTCACTTCCAGCTCCCTCACCCCTCTGCATACAGAGATGTTCCTGTGCTCGCTAAGGAAGAGCTATTACAAAGTCCAGGTACGACTTCTAGAAACAACCAGCTTTCTTCCAAGACCTTTCTCCCCTCCATGCCTGGGAAACCCCACATAAAGGAGTAACTGGACTAATCAAACGTTCCGCTATTTCAGTAGCTTCTGTTTATAAAAACTAGCTTTGAAAATACAGATCATAAATGATAGCTGGTTCTGTTCATCCCTGACCTTTGAATTGCTTTCCCTGACTGAAGACATTTAACATTCATTTGAAAAGATCTGAGGGATATAAAGGGAGCTACAACATAAAATAGGCATTTCTCCTCTACAGAAACAATAGTTAACCTTTAACTCAGAACTTCACTTGGAAAGGTTTAAAGTACTGCACTCACCTGTAGCTGGGATATGGTTAAAGGGTATCGGAATAATATCCAGGTCACACCTTCACTGCAAGGTGGAATAGTAAGAGAGCCTTCATACACCCAATAATCTCGCAGCAGAGGGTCTGTACGACAAGGGGAACATGTCACAAAAAGGCAAGCTAATTAATAATAACCTTGAAGATTCCAATAATAATTTTCCAAATTACAAATTGTCCAAATGGTACTACTCAGACTGATGTCATTTTTAAGCTGGAACCTCACATGTGTCTTCTCAAACTAATTATCATGGAGGAACTAATCAATGGAAAACATGATGAATCCTCTTTCTATTATTTACAGTGATTTCTATCAATGGATTACTAATGTATTAAATATGGCAAGATAAATAGGGAGGTAGGCAGATAGATACAGATAGAGAGAATAGATAGATCAACTTTAGTTGGGTTAGCACAAGTCTATCCATATTATTTTTTACCCTTATTGGAGAAGTTACCTGACTAATTCATACCCACTGTTTATTAAATGCTTACCACATGCCACGCAATGGTCTAAGCATTTTACATTAATTCATTTAACCCTCACGGCAAACCAATGACATAGCTGCTATTAGCACCATTTTTCAGACAGGGAAATGGAATCACAGAAAGGTTACTGTAACTTGCCCGAAGTTGCTCAGCTAATAATCAGCAGAGGCAGGATTCAATCCATGAAGTCTGGCTTCAAATCCTGTTTTTAACTATTCTCTTTTAACTACTTCTGTGTTGATTTTTCACCAGCAAAATATTAAAATCATTATGATACGAAATCGTACTTGTATATAAAACCATACTCATGAAACCAGTAGCTCTACATTAGAAGAATTCATGATTAAATATGATGTGTAAATAGTCAAAATATGGCAAAAAATTGGCTTGCTGTAGAGTAATTTAAATTTAAAAAGTAGAAGATACAAATGCATCAACCTATTTTGTTTTGTTTACAACACTAAGAAATAGCATATAATTTAGGTGAAAAAATGTAGAAAGACCAAAATTTTATACAAAACAATCCATAGCTCATATATTCTGAGCAGTTTATGCAGAATTCTTACCAGCACAGGAATACATTAACAACTAGAATAATATCCAAATAATAGTACCACTGCAAAAAAGTAACCTTACAAAATTAGATACAAAGTTTATTTCACTGCAGAGATTTATAAGAATTTCATTGATCAATCTTAAAAATATATCAAGATTATTTTATTACGCTGGTGTTTTACACAGAGGTGGTAATTTTTTACAAACGACAAACCTATGAAGGTTCTTCATGAATTGAAGGAACTAGTAGCAAAGTGTTTGTTATTTCAAAAGGTTTACTCCTGTATTTAGAGCAACCTGAAACTGGTACCTGATACAGATAATTTAAATTATCAAGAAATTTTATTAGCAAATAATATATACCTATATATATTCTTAGTAAACAATGTGGTCATATCCACAGATAAAATCTGTCTTATGCAATTGGATAAATGCTTACCTGGTAATAAAGTATTAGGATTAAAGCAGGGTATTGTCTTGGTCTTCCCCTGAGGAAGAAATAAAAAAATAAGTTATCCTCATGTGAACATAAAATTTCTAAATTTTTAGAATAAAAAGTTTATTAGGACTAAAAGTCTAGATTGAAGCTTTTCTGGATGGCATCACCCTGTCCCCATAGATGTGTGGGTATCTCATTCTGTCTTCTCATTGGAGCAGCACTGGCTGGTTCTCATACGATACTCCTGCCCTCAGTCTATGGCCTTTTTTCTCCCCCTCCTACTGAAAATGGATTACCACTGTAATTCTTGGTGTGAAACTGACAAATGGTGTCTATCTATCCCATGTCAGCTACTTTATCTGCCCCTAGCACGTCCATACTCGAGACCTGGGCCTCAGTGTGCAAAGCCCAAACCCTGGCTCAGGGAATTCTTCTGAAATGACTTTCCTCTGCCTGCTTGGATCTCAGCTCCTAACCTCCTCGGTATTACAACCTGGCTCTCAACTTCTCATTTTGTCCCATTTGGACTGGATAGTTCCACTCTAGGATCTATTCCATTCTCCTCATTCAGGCAGCAGTATCTAACACTAGGATGAAAATATTCAATTCCAATCAACTTTTATAAAAGGTCAATTTAAACTCCAAGGAAAACATTTGTACCATTTTTTAACAACTGACATTTAGGATCACATTTTAAATAGTGTAACTTAGATATCTCAGGCCTTACAGGCAGACAGACGTATCTACGTTAATCGGCTGTCTCCTATACAATTACTCTGAAGTTTCGAACGTAATAGAGAAAATTATCACATAAACTCTGCCTCTTCCTTACTTCCAGGCACTATTGTACACATTAAAGAATCCAGCTTACCTCCCCCAAAATAACTCATGTACCTAGCAGCTGAAGAAATACTGCAAATTTTCTCGGCCCATTTCTACTGGACAAACGTCAATCAAAATGTGTCTTCATCTCCTTTTTACCAGCTGCTCTTGACTAGTGAGGAGCTTCCCCACTCTCTGGGTTCAGACTGTGCCCACTCAGGAGATCCTCAGTGGAGGTTCTCACCTGGCTTAAGGTGTCCTGGGCTTGTGCCCGTGTACAGCAAAGCAGACTCCAATCCCCACAGTGATCTCAGAACTGGCTTTGGATCCTTGGATCCCTTTCTGTCAAGCAAGTTCAGTGCCTATGCTGTATCTCCAATAGCCACACAGGATTAAATTAATCCTCCCAAAGCCACTCAGATTCAACTGACTCAGTGTGAGATTAAAGGAACTGTTGATAGCTGAACTGGGCCTCCCACTGATGCTGGGCCATACCACTACCGGGTCATACTGATTTAAATCACCTTCTCTGGACTGTTATCTTATGGCTTCTGTGTACTTGTTTTTTATATATGTATACATATATAAACTAAAAAAGACCAAACCTGTTGCCATCAAGTCGATTCCAACTCATAGCGACCCTATAGGACAGAGTAGAACTGCCCCATAGGGTTTCCAAGGAGTAGCTCATGGAGTCAAACTGCCAACCTTTTGGTTAGCAGCCAAGCTCTTAACCACTGCATCACCAAGGCTATATATATATATATATATATATATATATATATATATATATATATATATATGTGTGTGTGTGTAATCTGAAATATAGGCCCCATAGTTTTTGTTTCATTTATACAACTTTCCTAGAACCAGTGGGGAGAAAAGAGTTAACTCTGAAGGCCTGGGTTGCTCAAACTCTGAAATGTTCCAAAGACAGACTTGTCTTCGGGACTGGGGCGTGACCTCTAAGCCCTTGGAATATTCTGTCTGATAAGACTGTTTTTGTATGCTTGTGCCAGTTGGACTAGATAAACTTATCCTGACTATGTGATTACAGCTAACACCTTTTTCAACTCTTGGTGGGCTGGCTGGATTCTGGGTAACTATGGTCACTCACATGGGAGTCACTACGTGACTGATGGCCAATAAAAGCCCAGGACACCAAGCTCAGGTGAGCTTCCTTGGTTGGTAACACTTCGCACATATTGTCACATATCACTGCTGAGAGGACTAAGCACATTCCCACGCAACCCCACTGGAAGGCGCACGCCTGAAGTTCACTCCTGGTTTCCCCTCGCCTCCTGCCCATGTGTCTTTTCCCTTTACCGATTTCGATCTGTATCCTCTCACTGTAATAAGCCATAATCATGAGTTTAACAGCTTTCCTGAGTCCCATGAGTCCTTCTAGCTAATCATCAAGCCTGAGGATGGTCTTGGGGACCTCTGACACAACCAGTATTTTTATTTTCCTTTAAATAATGACTTACCTTATACTGAATATCCTGGAGAATTTCAGTCACAGCCTTCAGGCCTACATGTTCTTTTCCTATCTGAAATATAAAGCACAAACCACAACCACAAAATTTTTAAATGCTTAGTTTTTACTCAAAGTTACTAACAAAGCAAGGCTCCAGTCCACCTGACAGTCCTTCTTGGGGAATAATTAAATGGTCTTTTTATTAACAACCAGGTTAACATCTACTAAAGGTATTCAAGGTTGTAACAGAAACTAATGCGTAAAATACTAGATATGTAATGTCTAAGAATCCATTCTAAATTCATCTTGCTATGCATAGGTCTTACTCCTGTAATATATCAATAAATTCCCATGATATAAAATTGCCAAGGATTTTTTTTAATTAAAGGTATTCAGTACATGTCCAAACCATTTTTACCTTTGGCGTTTCTAGATCAGTGTTACAAGGTTTGCTCAACATTGAAAAAATTTTATTAATGCAGAAAAGAGGATACGTGGTTTCACATGTTAAAACCACCAAAATCAGGACAGCATTTCTTCAGTACCACTGGACATAGCTCTCTACCTTTTTATCTTCAGATAAATAAGAATATGCTGTTCATAGGCTTCTATTTTAAAAACATTACATATTTTTAGCGTGTAAAATGCTCCAAAGAAATTTGAGAATTTTTTTTTAAAAAGCCTGATATTAAGAATTCTTTCTTGATTTGAAGTTTAAAAACTGTAAGTGCAATCTGATTTCCACATTCTAATCAACATTCAATGATTCCAGGATAGAGGAGGAGAGCAATAGCAGAGATAACTCAAAACCTCGGAAGAGCAATCCTTGTTATCATTCGCTTTTTCCCTCTCACTTGCATTTTTGGAGACTGACCTAAAGGGAGCTAGAGTCACTGTCAACATGTTCACATTCTCTGTCTCCCTCTGTGTTAACCAGCTGTGAAATGTACCAGGCAAAAAGCCATCAAAGAAAAAAGACAAGAAACACAATCCAAGATAGGGCAATCAGTTCAAAATAATCAAGAATTTAACTATTTTCCAAGTGTTTGCAATTCCAGAGATAAGCTCTTCAGAGAAAATGAATTCTCTGAAATTCAAAAAAAAGGAAAAGAAACAAAATACCTCAGGCAAATGGGCCGGTGAGTTCAAAAGCTAGGACCTTTAGGCTAAAGCTTTCACCGATCTCCAGCAGAAACGGATTTCTTAGTTTTATTAGCTTAACCATAATTCAGCATTTGGATGCCGACATCTAGAGTTTGTGGCCTATTACCATTTCATGCATCTCCTGTCATACCACAGCCTCTATGACAAAAAGAGTTCCCATCTGAAGCTGTAAGGCCACACAATGGATGGTTCAGGAGCAAGGTCGTCTGCACCAGACTGCCTGGGTTCTGACCTTGACTCTGGCAGTTTTTAGCTTTCAGCCAAGTTTACTTCACCTCTATGCCGTTGAGCTTCCTCATCTATATAAATGATGATGATAAACGTGACTACCTGGTGAAGCTAAAGATAAGACTGAATCAAACAAAGCACTCAGAACGGTGCATCTTAGTTCAATTATTGTCATCTATTATTCTTCTTAAGGTCTCCAGGAGGCACAAACCATTTGCAGTGGACTACTAAAGGTTGGCGGTTTGAACCTACCCACCGTGGAAGAAAGGACTGGCAATCTGCTTCCGTAAGGACTGTAGCCAAGAAAATCCTATGGAACAACTCTACTCTGTAACACGTGGGGTCACCATGAGTCAGAATGGACTCCATGGCAACTGGTTCAGCTGTTAGTTGGTTTAATTCTTAATCTGAATGCCCTACAGCATCAAATATAGTATCTGCATAGAGTTATCAGTTGCCATGGCATTGACTCCAACTCAAGGAGACCCCATATGTGTCAGAGTAGAACTGTGCTCCACAGGGTTTTCAATGGCTTATTTTTCAGAAGCAGATCACGAGGCCTTTCTTCCGAGGTGCCTCTGGATGCCAGCCTTTCAGTTAACAGCCAAGCATGTTAACTGTTTGCACTACCCAGGGGCTCTACTTACATAAAGTAGCACATATTAACTATTGCTATTAACTATTACTGGCTCCTTCTGTCTATAAAGTCTCTCTGGTTCTCCGTTATTTTGTGAGGAAAAACTTTTTCCATATCCTGCAACAAACTCCAGCTATTGCTCCATCTCCTTCCTTTCCTTATTTGCCCAATTTTTGTATGAAGAGGTTACAACCACCAAAAAGCAAGTGGAGATGATAACTTGCACACCTCAGCCCCTACAGCCTTGAAGTAATTCAGGTAACAAAACAACCTGCAGCCAAAAGTCCACTGGGAACCTTCCCCCCAATTAATTTCTTATCACTCATCTTTGCCATCCTTCGCCATGACCCAAAACGCAGACCTCTCTGGATATTTTTCCTCAAAAAGTTATGTTAAAGTCCTAATCCTCACACTTGTAAACATGACCCTGTTTGGAAAAAGGGATTTTCTTTTATTATGTTAATGAGGTCATACCAGCATAGGGCAGGTCCTAAAACTGATCCCTTCCAAATGGTGGCTTATAAAAAGAGCAGAAGAGACACAAACACACACACGGAGGGAAGAGAGATGGCAAGGAAAGACAAGAACTCCCGGGATTACTGACAAGGGAGGACCAGCCCCTAGAGCCGATGCCCTGACGTGGACTTCTAGCTTCCAACACTGTGAGACAATCAATTCCAGTTCTTTAAAGCCACCCACTTGTATTTTTTTGTTAGAGTGGCCCTAGACACCTAGGACAGCATCTCTGCACTGCCTTGCACTTTTTCCTCTGTCTCCTAGTGGTAGCCCCCCTTCCCTGATTTTCCACTGTGCCCTCTGGAGCAGGATGACTCGGCATCTTTGAAAAGCTCTCCCACCACCTCCTTGTCTCATGTGAAGCCCATGAGGTCTGTCCAAGGTTAAAGCTCTTTCAGGCCCACCAAGTGGAGACTGCACAGTCTTCCACGGATAAGGGCCTAAAAGCATGGCCAATACCCCACTATTACCTTTGACCCACATGCAGAAGGCCATCCTCCTCTGAGGTACTTACTATCTGAGGCCCAGCCTGGCCCTTGCTGACCTGTTGGTCACTCCCCCGTTGTCATCAACTCCTGCCGTCACCCTGGAGATGTGAGCATCTGTGTGGTGACTCCTCCACTGCCTAAAGATTACAACCGGATGCTTTTCTCTCCGTTCCTGACTTTTAACCTCAGCTGAAACTAACAGAGGACATACTTGCTTTAACTCTAGAACTTTCATCTCCAAAAGACAATTCTGACCATACTTTCTCACCCATCCAGTTTCTTCTCGCCTCTTACCTCTCTTCCCGTTCACTGACCACCAGGAGTTAACTGGCTTCACTTCCTTCCCTACCTTGCCTAGACTGAAAACTTCTCTTCAACTGCTCTCTCACTAGTACCCTCAGTTCTCTAATCCCTTTGTCCTCCAGAGTCGTCTACTCCACAATGGATCAATGCAACAATTTGCTAGAATTATCTACTCCTATAGGATCGTTATGAGTCGAAACTGACTCAACAGCAATGGTTTTGTTTTGCTTTTATTCCTGGAGAGAGAAAAACACACAATACACTGTTCTCTACAATCTGTGCTATCTCCCACACTGACTGTCAATTCTATTACCATTTCCATCCTGGGCTATTTCAAGACTCAATCCCACACCCATGTTTCCCTTGCTCCAAAAATAACTTTGCACTGTGTTCCTCAGAGACAATGAAGGTCATCAGGAATGAACTCTTCTAATTTCCTGCCTTTCTCCACCTACAAATTTGCCCCCATTTGTACCGCCCCTTCCTCCCTGCCCTCTATTTCAGAGAAAGGGTGGGTCCCTCTTAGCCCATTAGTCCATCCATATCAGCTCTTCATCCCAGGCCCTCCTGTCTCTTCAAAGACCCTTCTATTAGTCCCTCTCTCCTCTGTATCTTTAAAAGCTTCATCTTCATTGGCTCTTTTTGCTCAAGATAAAAACTCAGGCAGGCAGGAGAGAGAGAAAAAGAAGAACTCACTGCTTAGGGGACACTGAGCTTCTATTAAGGATGATGGAAAAATGTGGAAAGGGATAATGGTGGTGACTGAACAACATGATAAACATAATTAATGTCACTGAATTGTACATATGAAGAATGTTGAAATCACAAATGTTTTGTTACATACCATATTATTGAGCAAATAATGCATGTGTTATACTTTTTTTGGCAAACCACACAACCCCCACCCCCGCATTATTTTCATAAGCACGCTATACCAATATTTTTTCACAGGTTGCTAACTTCAATTTCTTTTTTTTTCTGTCCAACGGATTTAATGTTACCAGGATAAAACTGATCTCATGGAAACTTCATTTAAGGTAGTTATTTTCCTAAACCAAGTGCAACCAATGGCGAACTGAACAGGCTCATGATGGAAATGGGATACCATGGTGAAACCAGAGTACGAATGCATGAAAAGCTAGAAATTAGTAAGAAATGACCTAGGACTAAAACGACAAGAACAAGATGTTTTTATATTTTATTGCTTTCATAACTCTTAAAACTGAAACATAATGTTAGATAATCAGTATCTTTGAAATCAACAAATAAAAGTCACCAGAAAAAAACTGTCTTCATCTTAAAATAGGCCATTTCAGTTCATTCATTCTTTATCATCATCATCATCATCCTCCGACTCCCAGAACCCTTCAAAATCTGATCCCTTGTCACCATCATCATTGAAATATCTCAGAGCTGCCTGCAGATGCTCTTCTGTGACTTCCGAACTGAAGTCATCACTATCACTGCCTTCGGCGTCTTCATCTTCGTCATCAGTACTCTGCTGGTACATAATCTCAGCCTTTCTGAAGCTCTTGCAGATAGTTGCTGGGGTTATTTTCCCCCAAGCAGAAGCGACCTACTTGTAGATTTCTTGTAAACTTAGCCCGCTTCAGTCGGCCTGCTGGTGTGAGCTCACGAATCCCAGACCGCATCCATTCATCCCACTCTCTTCTCACAAAAATCTTGAATGGGTGGTTGACTGTTGTATCTAGCTGCTGCAGCTTGCAGGTAAGGCCATCAGGTATGACTGCTATTTGGGTACCAGTTAACATACCATATTTTTACCCAAATAATGCACCTTCTAACTTTGTCAACCGTTCCCTCCCCCTACAAGGTGTTTTCATAAGCATTGCTATGCCAATTTTTTTTAGGTGGCTGTAAAAATACCAGCATAGCACACCTACAAAAATACGTGGGAGGAGGAAGCAAGTGGCAAACAAACATAAGTGTGTGTTATTCGCAGAAAATATGGTAATTTTGAACTTTTTTTCTCTGTGAGCAGCCATGGGGTCGAAAATTAGTAAAGACTTCTTTAAAAAGAACCTCCTCTACCTGGCCCTATAACATTTATCTACCCATACTTTCATAACATCAGTCTATGCATCCCTTCTTATTACACATGAACAACCACACTGGTAGGCAGTCCTTTGTGGGGCATGGTAACTCTCTTGAAAATCACCATCAGCTTTAATTCCACCGTACTGGAAAGGCAAGGACTAAAGTGACGCAAACCCTCTAGTGCCCCATGGCTGTAATGGCTACAGTTTTTGTACCTGAAGCAGCTACTATAGTCCTGGTGACTAGAATGTCAAAAGACATCAGAACCTTGTTCATATTAATTATATCCACTGCAGAGATACCAAGTTCAGAGACTTGTTTGGAAGTTGACCATTTTTTCACAAATTCGCGGAGGTGAGCTTTTTTGCTCTCAGACAACCAGAATTTGCTGGCCTACAATGGTTCTCATTCTCATGGAAAGGCCATTCTTTTTCATGAATTTAGAAATTCAAGTGATACCCACCTTGAAATCTGGGATTTCTCTTTCATTTGCCAGAAGCCTTACTTTAATCTGAATTGCAACAGTAGAGACAGCTTGATTTTGTTCCTTCGAGAAATAATCCACTCCTTCAAGTCATTCTCCAGCTCAGGCCATTTCGCTTTCAGCCTGTGATGTACACATTTTCATGGATTCATTTTCTCAAGCTTCTTTTTCTCCTTTCTCCATTCATGAATGGACAACTCTCCAACCATGAATGGACAACTCTTCAACCTCAAACTCTCTTGCTGCTGCTCTGTTGCTTGTTTCTTCCACCCTCGCAACAACTTTCAGTTTGAAGTCGGTGGTACAGGACTTTTTACTTCCATGATCCTAAAGGGTTCTAAGATTTAGATTTATAAACTGAAAAAATGTGCGTAATATAATTGATAACTGGCTGGTTCTAGTAAAGAGATTGAAAAATTCAAACATGAGGTGTATAAGAAGCAAGGGTCTTTTTATATGCTCGCAAGCATATGGCCAAGGTGACTTATGATCATTGATCAAACACATTGGTACTAATAAGACATAATTAGACTATGAGATAAGCAGACCTAACACAGCTTAATGGTTTCATTTAAGATGATCAATCTGATAAGGTTTTTTCATTCAACTGCTGAGCCAAGAGCGATCGTGTATCAGTTTTGCTTTTTAACTCCTCCAATTAAAAG
>NW_004443954.1:18484623-18486280 GCF_000243295.1 Trichechus manatus latirostris | reverse complement strand
AAAGCCATCCACCTGAGGTATACCTGTTATAGCAGCACTAGATAACTAAGACACAGGATACTACCGAACTCGATCCATAACTTCATGACCATGACTTACACCTTTATTATACAAATATGATCAAAAGTAACATTACTGGACTATTAAATGAAGGTGAACGAGGCTGAAATTCACTTCTGGGAATGTCAAAAGACATATGCGGTATATGCATGGGCACCCTATGCTAGAACTTTTTACATAATTTTGTCATTTCTGCATGTTATATGTGTGTGTGCATTTTTTATGTGGACCCATTACTTTCGAAAATATAGTATATATTTACCACAGTTCTAAAAAACAGGCAGGTTTCAGATCTCAAACAAAACAAACATAACTTCACTATATGTCACCACACATCCAAAATGTATGTGACTATATGTCACATACATAGAAAATTCCTTTCTTTCAGTCAAACTTCTTGAACGGTAAGTCTATGCTCACTGCCACTGACTTCCACTCCTCCCATTCCCCATTCTTCTGACTTCCTAATTGCCAAACCCCATGCAAAGATTTAAGACTCTCTCCTCTCTGCTTCATTTGACATTCTTGAGCATTTCCTGGTGGCACAGTAGTTAAGCACTCGGCTGCTAATTGAAGGGTTGGCAGTTTGAACACACCAGCTGATCCCTGGGAAAAAGATGTGGCAGTCTGCTCCCATAAAGACTGCAGCCTTAGAAACCCTGTGGGCGGTTCTACTGTCCTGTAGGTTCGCTATGAG
The DNA here is from genome assembly GCF_000243295.1 of Trichechus manatus latirostris. NCBI lineage: Eukaryota > Metazoa > Chordata > Mammalia > Sirenia > Trichechidae > Trichechus > Trichechus manatus. The sequence continues at coordinate 18,485,523 of NW_004443954.1, read as the reverse complement.
TTGGGACAGACCCGACAGTTTGGTTTTGGTGGAGTGTTCCTTACTGCTGTCATGAAATTCTGCTCTCACAGTTTCTGTAATTTTGTTCTCTCCTGAGAAAGGCATTGTCACATAGATAATCTGAGTTTTTCCTCATAGCAAACATATGGAAAGGTAGACAAGTATGCACATAAGTGTGATCTCCTCTGGAAACTATTCCTTGCCTAAAATAACTCGCCTTGTTACTGGTAATACTGATGCTAGTTTCAGATACTGATAATACCACTGCGAGTGCCAAGAGTCTTGACTTTCAATCCACTGATCTCTTGGTCCATGCCACCTGTTTTAAAAAAAATAAAATATTGCTGTTGAGTCGATTCCGACTCATGGCAACCCCATGTGTTACAGAGTACAACTGCTCCATAGGGTCTTCTTGGCTGTAATCTTATACAGAGGTGGAGCATCATGCCTTTCTTCCATGGCACCACTGGATGGGTTCAAACCACCAACTTTTAGGTAAGTAGTTAAGCACAAACCATTTGTGCCACCCCGGGACCTTTCGTGCCACCTGTTACATGTGAAGAATTAGTAAGTGGAAATAATAAGTTAACTACTATATTTAATGCAATTCCCAAACATTTATTGGGATCAAGCTAATATGTTCCCTTCCCTTTTATTATGACTATTTGGTTACTTTGTATTCTTAGTTTTATCTTATTATTTAATAATAAGACATTCATTGCCTTCTACTGCCTCACCTTCTCAAATCTGACAATTTCATTAACTTTTTCAGGTTATAAAAGCAGTCTTTAATAAACATTACTTCAATATACTAAAGATTATCAAAATTCATTTGTATAATTAAAAACATTTTTCAACTAATGGACCACAACTACCAGCCTCCACCAGACTGAGTCCAGT
>NW_004443954.1:18468613-18483693 GCF_000243295.1 Trichechus manatus latirostris | reverse complement strand
TTCAGACTGTGCACAAAATCAAATGGCAACAGATTTGGTTGCTCTGCAATGCATACATTGCCCTTGTTCTCTAAGAGGGAGATTAAGTTTCTAGCAGGGCTTCGACCCATAATTTTTCCCATTCACCGTAACTTTAAAAATACGAATCTGTTCCAATGACACTTCCTTGGCCATGACTGACCCGGGCAGAATCATTTGGAAGCCCTGCTTTGAAAAGCCATAATAAATAAAGAGTGAAATTAGGATTCATTTAAAAATGTAAGAATTTGTTTTTAAATTCTCTAACGTGTCATACTTTGAAGACACTGATTTTAAAATATTAAAAGGCTAAAAACCTAAATGCAACTTTCAAGCATATATAAAGAAATATCTCAGAGGTACTTATAAAAGAATGTTGTTGGCATTAGTAACACTGCTGAAATATACACCACAAAAAACAAGTTTAGCAGGGCCAATTATTTAACTTTGGAAAATCAAATTATCGAAGACTAAGATGCTCATACTACTGCTACAATCACAGGTTATCCAAGGAGTAGCCTGGAATTGTTGCTCCAGAGTTGGAAATCTTGTTTCTGATTCTGACTCATAGCACTGAATAGCTGCGTGATCTTGACCAACCTTGACCTCTCTGGACATTGGCTTCTCTTCTACGAAATGAAATTTCCAGGGTCTCTTTCAGCTCTAAATCTTTTATCATGTCATTAGATGACAAAACAAAGTTAAGGAGATTTGTTTTAGGAACTAGATTAAATTTTTACCTATGTAATCATGTGGTCTGCTTTCATATGTTTTGCTTAATTTAAATAATCTCTTTTGCCCACCACAGAATTCAAATATAAATTGTATACTGACTGTATCAGCCCAGGTGTTTGCCAGTCTTATTTTATCAGTCTTTTCTATAAACCAAATCAAACCCAATCCATTGCCGTTGAGTCAATTCCGACTCATAGCAACCCTACAGTACAGAGTAGAACTGCCCCATAGGGTTTCCAAGGAGCAGCTGGTGGATTCGAACTGCCGGCCTTTGGGTTAGCAGCCATAGCTCTTAACCACTGCACCACTAGGGCTCCATCTTTTCTGCAAGGCAGTTGAAATCATATTAAAGTAAAAATTATTAACAACTAAGAGCTAAAATAGTCTACTATATGGTTATATTATTGATGTTTCTTAGATTTTATGGCAAGCCAAGGTCCAAAAACATTTTCTGAAATTCTGTCATAAATAAAATGACCTCCGACTTCATCTCTCCCCACACCTTGTGTAAAAATGGCGTGGTGGGGGCATTTCAAGAGGGGTGAGAATCAGAAGCAGGAGCCTAAGGTTGATCTCTATGATGTGGAGGTCAAACATACCTCCACCCTCCAACCTTTTCACCAATTCTGATACCAGCTGTGCCTCCCACTGCACTCTTTATTTTTCTCTGCTCGATTCAATAATTCGTTGCAATGGCCACACAGAATTCACAGACCATACTGACAGTTATGAGATTTATTAGGGAAGTAACATTTTACAACTCAGGATCAGGAACGACTCAGGATACAATTCTTCAGTCAGGACAGCTTCTCAGCCATGCCTACAGGCAGGCCTCTCTGTCTCTCTCGGCTCTTGGCCCCTTTGTCTGGCCTCTGCCCTGCTTGGGCAAGTGTTACAAATATCTTCAGCTCCTCCAGTTAAGTACCTGGAGGCACCCTACACTGCCAGTAAATCTTGGCCCAAAGGCACTCAGCTCTCACTCTGTTGGGTCGGCAAGCCTAGTTCCGCCAACAAATGCCTGGAGGCATCCCACTCTGCCAGGAAGCCTTCTGCCCAAAGGCTCTCTCAGCTCTCTTGCTCGCTCTGTGTGTCAGCATGCCCACTGTAGCAGCCTTGTCCCATGGGCCGGGGAGCCCATCATGCTCTCTTATGCTGGTCTCCTGGTTCTGCTGCTGCCGTTTCTCACTATCTCGAACCATCTCCAGTGTTACAGCTCTCTCTCTCTCCACTTGTCTCCTGGGTCTAGGAAGTTCTCAGCACAGGGAACCCAACTCCAAAGGACACTCTCCACTCCCATCTCTTCTTCTTGGTGGAAGTGAGGTCCCCTCTTTCCACCTCTGGGATGGCTCATTTTAAGCTTAGTGGGATGGCAAAACTGACCAATCCCCTTGTTAGGGTTCCATACCTTATTTGCACAGTCCCACCCATACAAGGGTGCCATGAACCTTATTTGCATTATTAGCAAGCTGTCCAATCCCCTTGGTGGGCCACAAGGACCTTATTTGCACAGTCCCACCTAATCATTTGGTGGGACTTGCAAGACGGTGGTAAGAAAAACCATATAAAAGTGATCCATCATACCATACCCTGACTGCCACGCTGAAGAAAATTTCTAATAAATAAATGAACTATTTTCCAACAATGAATATTGCTGAGCTCTCATACTCCACAAAGATGTAGTTTTCTATTTTTAAAATTATCACTGGTGTCTATATACGTGTTTAATGTCACCTCTAAGTTATAAAACCGAGAGAGGATAAAACTATTGTGCAAAATGAATTAAAAATAAGCATCTCTAAATAATACAACAATCAATGACATGAGACCATTTACCTGAACAAACAAAGCAATGATAGCAATTCCATGTGGTTTCCCCACAGCCTCATCAATACTGCCAAACAGGGTGGAGTTCCAGTGGATTAGATGGAGCTGGAATATCAACAATGACAGGTATTAATGCTTTTTAACTTAGAAAAACAAAGATCTATCAACTTTACCGCAACTATATTTATACAATATCATATGCTACACAAAAGTATCACAAAAACCAGTTGTCCGGTTGACTCTGGCTCATGGCAACCCCATATGTCAGAGTAGAACTGTGCTCTGTAGGGTTTTCAATGGCTGATTTTTCAGAAGTAGATCACCAGGCCTTTTTTCCAAGGCACCTCTGGTAGACTTGAACTGCAACCTTTCCATTAGCAGCCAAGTGCGTTAACCATTTGTAGCACCCAGGGACTCCAAGAATATCAGAAATAGACAACAAATAAAACTATTGTCTTAACAGGTTCTGTATGAATTCCTTCCTTCTTATTTCTGAAAAGAAGCAACACTTGGTGGATAACTGCTTCTCAAGTCCAGCTTTCATCTTGATCAAGAGCATATCCAGGGTGACATGAAGATTTCAAACCAATTTAGTTGCCTTTCCTTAAATGTTATCCCTGCCCCAACCCCCATCCCACAAATATCAATGGAACAAAACTCCAGGTCTGGATACAAACACCAGAACTCATTCAAATACTGCCTATTCAAATACTTTCTCACCCAGTATTTCTATCTAGAAATTTACAAAGCCAGTCTCAAATCCTGGCAAATTATTTCAGCTCTCCACAAAAATCCAGAGACAGCATCCTATAAAAAAGTATAGTACTTTTTTTAAAAAAAGCTATGGTAAAATAATGAATGCCTATGTAAATCTCTAAAATGCCATTTCCTGCACTGGAGCTGAATTTCCTTCCGTGAAGAAATGACAGACAATGCTCCAAACAACCCCCTCACTCAGAGATCACTTCGTCAGGCTTTGTAGCGTCCAAGTTTATCTAGAATATGCACTTGCGCCTACAGCACTGATAAAAAACTTGCACAAAGCCAAATTCAATTCCCTGGATAAAAATCAAGTGGCCACTGAGGTTCTTATTATAAGAGTAGCTATAAGAAAACCTTCTGCCTAGAATGCTATTTTTATTACTACAGCTTTTAATCCAGTTAAAATTACTTACTACATTAAAAAACTGCCTAATTTAACAATTAGTTCTAATCCAAGAAGACAAAGCCAAGATTCGATCACCATATCATTTTATCATACTAAAATATTCAGGAAAATCATCATGAGGATTGACAGAAATATTTCCTTTTTCTATTGCTGAATTTATCCAACTAGAATTCGAGAGTGTAAAACTGACCACTAGAGGGAGCGCATAAAGTCCTCTCACCACACTAGAAACAGTAGCAGGGAAAAGACTAGGTCAGGCTGTAAAAAACTCACGTGGACTCTAAGCACCCAGTAAGTGCAACTGTCAAGGCACTGCCTTTACAAAGACAACGTTCTATAACCTTTTGATTAATAATGAAAGACATACCAATTTTAATCTCTCCTTCTCTGACTGTAACAACAGCATGGGAGACCTACTGGTATAGATAAGAACTGATTGTCTTAATTAAATCAACAAAGGCGGCCTTGGCCCAAGGTTGAAATATATTTTTATTTGACAAATTACAAAGTTCAAACTGACATTTTTCTAACTTCTTATAGCAACATTATGGGGCGCTTTTTTCTACCTGAAACAAACAACTAAAAATGTACAGCTTTTTTGGCTACTCCTCACCATTCAGCGATGACATCATCGCTCACACCTGCTCTTCAAAAACAGCCTCACTTCTTTTGTGTGTTTAAAAAGTTAAAGACACCACTCCTTAAGTGTGTGCTGCACATGTGACTTCCTTCCAAAGAGTAAGCATGGAAGCGGGAGGGGGAGAGTAACTTTACAGTGGTAATGACAAACACTACCTCAAGCCAGGTAATCCAGGTCAACATCAACAGTGATTGTGATACTGATAGTATGTACCATTGATACAAGGAGCCCTGGTGGCACAGTGGTTAAAGCGATCGACTACTAACCAAAAGGTCAGTGGTTCCAAACCACCAGTGGCACCTCGGGAGAAAGACTGCTTCCACAGGGATTTGCATCCTTGGAAACCATATGGGCTGACTATGAGTCAGAATCGACTTGACAGCAGTGGGTTTGGTTTTTTGGGTACCCTTGACATGCGCGCAGCCCTGGTGGCACAGTGGTTAAGAACTTGGCTGTTAACCAAAAGGTCGACAGTTTGAATCCACCAGCTGCTCCTTGGAAACCCTACGGGGCAGTTCTACTCTGTGTAGAGGGTGTCTATGAGTCGTTTGGTTTTGATATGTGATGAAAAAAGGGCACTTCAGCTCCTCCCAATACTCTATAACCCCAGTCTAATCATGAGAGCAACATGAGACAAACTTCCAGTAGGGCATCCTACAATACACCTGACCAAACCAAACCCAAACCCATTGGTGTCAAGTCAATTCCAACTTATACTGACCCTACAGGACAGAGCAGAATTGCCACACAGGGCTTCCAAGGAGCAGATGGTGGATTTGAACTGCCGACCTTTTGGTTAGCAGCCAAGCGCTTAACCACTGTGCCACCAGGGTTCCAACACCTAACCAGTACCTCTCAAAACTGTCAAGAGCATCAAAAACAAGGGAAGTCTGAGAAACTGTCACGGCCAAGAAGAGCCCAAGTAGACAATTATATGTTATCCCTGGATGAGATCTTGGCACAGAAAAAGACATTAGGTAAGAACTAAGGAAATCTGAAAAAAGTGAAGACTTTAGTTAATAATAATGTATCAATATTGGTTCATTAATTATAACAAACGTACCATACTAATAATGTAAGATGCTAGAATTGGGAAAACTGGGTGTGGGGTATATGCTCTGTACTACCTTCACAATTTTTCTATAAATCTAAAACTCTTTTTTTTTTCTTTTTTTTCAAGTCATCTATTTTTTTTTTTAAAGTAAGTAAGTAAAATTAAGGGAAATGCTGGCACTTCGGCCAACCCAAGCTAAAAAGGATAGTGGAAGATCTCTGTGACCCCTGGTGTGGCTAACACGGTAACACAAGCTGAAAATAACAAGAGACCCTCTGCCATCTGTTGTTCACTTTACCGTTTGGTACTTAAATCCAAAAGGTCAGCAGTTCAAATCCACCAGCCACAACTTGGAAACCCTATGGGGCAGTTCTACCGTGTCCTTTAGGGTCGCTATGAGTCAGAATTGACTCAATGGCAATGGGTTTGGTTTGGTTTTAACGGGTTCTTAAATACAGGTATGTGCTGCATAAAGTCCATTAGGGCAACATCCCACTGCATATACATCTGTGGTCCCATTAGGTTATAACAATAATTTTAAAAAACAGTTGCCATTGAGTTGATTCTGACTCCTAGCAACCCTACAGGATAGAGCAGAACTACCTCATAGGGTTTCCAGTGAGTGGCCAGTGGATTCAAACTGCCGACCTTCTTATTAGCAGCCAAGCTCTTAACCACAAGGTTGTAACAGAGTTCAGAAATACCAATCGGAGAATGGGACGTAGCAGACGTACTTTGCTAAGTACTGTAGATCCTATCTGTCTCTCACTAGCTCTCCGGGTTCACGTCAGCCCCCGTCTTGGAGTGGCAAGGAGAGGGGGTCCCTGTGCCCATGTGTGGCTACCTGCCCTACTGCACTCGCCTCAGGCAGGGACTGCGAAGACACGGCTGAAGCTACTGAGGGAGATGCCCTGCGAGGCTGCTGCCCCACCTGGCCAGGGCGTCCTTCGAGTCACACCCAGGGCTGGAGGAGTTTAAAGCCCATTGGGCAGGTGAAGCAACAGCGATGCAGGTCCCAGACCCGCCTGGTAATCGTCCCGTGTGCCCATCTCTGGTACATATAATATGGTGTTCACACAATGTCCAAATCACATAATGTCTTATTTCATAGATCATATACGGACATTAAGTGACGCATACCTGTAATCACCTGGAGCTGGTGGTTTAGGAGCAGAACAGATCTTCCCTCAGCGTTGACAAGCTAAGTTTTAAAAACAAAGCTTTGTCCTGGTACTGAGAAACTCTCGTCTTGGAGGAGCTTTCTCTCATTTTAAGATCAAACAAAATATCATTAAAGCTCCCCTCTCTAAAATACTGTAGGATGGTTAATTCAAGTACCAGGCAAATTTCCAAAACATTCTGGAATTCAGCCAACCTGCCAGTTGCAACCTAGTAGTAGGAACTCAGATGCATGATCTGAGGGCACAGCACGCCTGCATCTGCTCCTCCTAGCTTCAGCTTTCTCTGCTCCCCAGCCCTTTTCCACCCTCCACCTCCCCCACCCTGTCCTTTCTCCCCATCTTAATGAAGTTTTTTCAGACCTCAAAAGCTTGAATTATTCACATTTACTTCTGTTCTCCCTGAGCCCCTTCATTCCTATAATCTCATCACATTTTACCTTATATTAGTGTTAGTTTGATTCCATAAAGCAAAGCCGAACAGGCAGGAAAATGATGGTGAATTAAAGAGCTGAATTACCTGTGTGGTAGCTGGAGGGTACATAAGTTTGACAGTGACAGGCAATGGGGTTGGAAAAGTACATGGGGTCACAATACACAGGGCTTTAAATTTATTATAACTGTGTTCTGGGAAACACTAAAGCAATATATTATTCTAATGTATATTATTATTACTTATACTTCCTAGATTCAATCAAACTCATCCCCCATACAACCTCTTTCCTTCAGAAGTCCTTTCGGCAGTACAGAGGATGGACTGAGGGAGTAGACCTTGGAGGCTGGAAGATAACCTAGACTACTGTGGTGGTTCCAGCTAAAAAATTCTAAGAGGTGTGCAAACAAAAAAGTTTGGAGACAAATGGAGCAAGATCAGTAGCAATGGGAATAAAGAGAAAAGGCCCTAACAAAGTGACAACATTTGGTACTTATTCTTCTAATATTAAACACGGTCCCTTGGGAGGGGTGGGCGACAAAATAATCCACTGATGATCAGAAAGAAAATATGAAAGCTTCTATTTATATTGATTTGTATCTAATTCCATTTTATATCAATTTTTCTATGCTTCATAAAATACATTGCCATATATGTATATATAATTTATAAATAAATATACCCATATTAAGGATATGTTCTCCAATATTTAGACTAATAGGAGATATTAAACAAAAATGTTGGAGGCAAGTGGGTTTGGATCAAAAGGTACGTGACACTAAGGATACGGTCTGGAACATGACGAATCCCCCCCACCAAGTCCCAGGGACTTATGACTGGGCGTAGGAGAGTCCAAGCAGGTAACTGTAATTCGCTGAGGGGACTCCGAAGTTCAGCTTCACAGCCTACCATTACAGATGTGCTTTAGGGGGTATACAATCCATGGGGCAGAGTACAGAATGGAGAGGTGGGAACACTGTACACTCTTCAACTCCATCGATAAATTCTCAGGGTAACATGCTCACATAAAGGACCTCCAGATCAGGAATCAGAGTCAGAGTCTTGTCTCAGGCCCACAGCCCTCAGGCTCTGTGAACTGCACAAGGCACTAACTCTGTGAGTACCAGTCTCTCTGCAGCCTAAGGAGAACTACTTCTTGCAGGCTTGAATTACTCCCTCCTTTCTCTGTCCTTCTATAGTAGTACTCTTTAGCCTTACGTTGTTACCACGTTTTGCCTTCAGGAGCACTAGTTATACACAGCCAGCAAAGGCATGAAAGCAGGTGATACATTTTGAGAACAGAGAGCAGCTTACTAATTTAGAGTGAACACCAAGTATGTACACGCTGACTGTGATTTTTAACCATTATAAAAGGTTAGATGGTACTAGTACTACATCTGAAGTCAATGGGTGGCGCAAACAGTTAAGCACTCAAATCCACCCAGAGGTGCCTCAGAAGAAAGGCCTGCCGATCTACTTCCGAAAGACTGCACCACTGAAAACCGTATGGAACACAGTTCTACTGACACACATGGGGTTGCCATGAGTTGGGAGTCCACTCGACAGAGACTGCTTTGTCTTTTTCCGTTACCTAGATTCAGGAGGTCCCACGATGCCAAGTCACCTCACTCTTTCAGGGTCCATCTGGCTAACAAAGACTCCAGGTGAGACCTGGACCTTCAGGAGTCTAGACCTTCCTCAGCCAAGGGTCTAAGGGAACACTCTTGGGTCCCTGGCCCGATCTTCTTGGCCTGATTCCTGCCCTGTAGTTTGCATATTATTTCACTGCTGAGTCTCTTCTCTCTGGCATTTGCAAACACACTGTGAAGCAGGTAGTAGAGGGGCTGCCTCTCGAAGTCTGAACCCCGCTGTACACTATGGTGACCAACAATAGTAACTGAAAAGCAGCGGGGATGGGAAGAATGCTTCCTCAGCTGAAACAATCCCTTCAAAGTAAGCCCTTAAAGGGGAAAAGGTTTTGCCTTCCTCCCAACCTGGGCACGTCACAGTAGAAGAAAGTGGTTTTCTAGAACAATTAAAGCTATAGTTTTCCCTCACTCCTTACCATTCTTTTCCCTCCCTTCTCCCACCACAACGATTCATCATCACTCTGTCAGCATCATTCCTATTTAAAAAAAATCTGACCATATGAGAACAACTGTAAAGCTCCCGTTCGTAATTTTAGAGAAAATCTTTGTGGCTGAGCTTTGCTACAGGGCTCACAAGTTCAAATTTGCTGCAATCGATCATGATGCAATACCATTAGTACCTGTGAAATGTTCATCTTAATGTACTTAACTCACAGCAACAAATATATTTGTCCAAAGTTATGAAACTGTAACGAGCCTTACGGTCATTTATTTGTCACTGAGAAAAATAAGTTCAAAGATTTCATGGCAGCCTAACAGAAAGCTATCTTCAAGATAAATGAGGTTTATTATTAACATAAATAACATGACAGCATTAAAGTACAAAAGATGAATCCTGAAGAATGGAAAAAGCATTAAAACTGAAAAGGCAATTATGACTCACAAGTATCTCTCCAGCCCTGAGCAATCACACGTTCTGTGAGGTCTCCTATCTTCAAATGCTTAATGGACACTTCCTTGTAGAGGTCTCTTTGTCACTTCATATGGAATATTTCCAAGCCTGACATCAATTCCCTTCAAAGGCCCCTCTCACTGGTCTCAGGGGAGCTCCCAAACTCCCAGTCTGAAACCTGGGAGTTCCCCACCTACCCCTTTATCTCCAACCGCACCAAGTCCTTTCCTGGTCCCTAACCATTTGCATTACAAAGCCTAACTAATCTCTCTTCAACACAGCTTTCATCACATTTCCTCTGTTCAAAAACCTCTGATTTCCTTATTTCCTATCCCCATCCTTCCCCACCCTAGCTAGCCACAAAATGCTTAAACTATGTGTAACTCTTGACTCCTCACAACAGCCCCCACCCCCTCACTTGTTGTTCCACTCACTTGGAATGCCTTTTGCCACCTCTCCTGCCACTGCCCAAATCTTGCCTGTCCTCCTGGGCCCTGAAAGGCATTGGATAGATAGATATAGATAGATGGAGACCGAGTTAGTGATAGAGATAGGTACAGGGAAAGGGACAGGGATAGAGATACAACCTGAACCAACAGATACGATGGAAAAGGAAGAGAAAAAAGGGAATAACTGGGCTTTCCACTGTAAATCACTGAAGAAAAGTAAGTACCATTAGCAAGAGTAAGATGAGTTCAGTTTGAGATAAGAGTTTAAAGCAACATCAGAACATTCAAACTGGTCCCCAAGAGTGGATGATGGAGAACTACAGCTGTGTTGAGAAGAAGGGGCTAACGGTGCAGACTGCAGATATCCCTAGATTGACGCCCCCCTGAGCCAGCTCACTGGCAGATGACGTCCTGAGAGAGGCTAACAGAGAGCCACAACTGAGCTTAGGAAAATGGTAAGATGAAGAAAAGGGGAATATCTAATATGCCAGAGAAAACCTAGAAAATTCCAAAGTGCTGTTAGGGCAAAGGAGAAAAGATTTTCTAGAAGAAAGTGTGGTCAACAGTGTCAACACTACAAAGAAAATGAGGACAGAAAAAGACTTTTGATCTATTTCTTAAGAGGAGATAGATGATTCTTGAGAAAGTACTTCCAATACAATGAAAGGAGCAGAGGCAGAATGCAAAGGCACAGTCCACTCATCCTAGAAGTTGGGCAGTGAATATAAGAAAACAGAACGAAATGGTTGCTGGAGTCGGTGCTGAGTGATTTTTTTAAATAATGAAAATCAGTATGCTTAGAGTTTAAGCAAAATTCAACTTTCAATTTGAATGTTGTTGTTGTTGTTAGGTGCTGATGAGTCGGCTCTAATAGTGACCCTTTGTACCACAGAAGGAAACACTGCCTGGTCTTCACAGTAGTTGTTATGCTTGAGCCCACTGTTGCAGCCACTGTGTCAGTCCATCTCTTTGAGGGTCTTCCTCTTTTTCACTTACCCTCTACTTTACCCAGTATGATGTCCCTTCTCCAGGGACTGACTCCTGATAACATGTCCAAGCTATGTGAGACAAAGTCTCATCATCCTTGCTTCTAAGGAGCATTCTGGCTTTAATTCTTCCAAGACAGATTTATTCATTCTTCTGGCAGTCGATGGTATATTCAGTATTTTTCACCAACACCATAATTTAAAGGCGTCAATTCTTCTTCAGTCGTATTTATCGTCCAGCTTTCTCATGCATATGCGGTTACTGAAAATACCATGGCTTGGGTCAGGTGCACCTTAGTCTTCAAGGTGACGTTTGCTTTTCAACATTTTCAAGAGGTCTTTTGCAGCAGATTTCCCCAATTCAATGCGTCGTTTGATTTCTTGACTGCTGCTTCCACAGATGTTGACTGTGGATCCAAGTAAAATGAAATTCTTGACAACTTCAGTCTTTTCTCCATTTATCATGATGTTGTTTATTGGTCTAGTTGTGAGGATTTTTGTTTTCTTTATGTTGAGGTGTAATCCATACTGAAGGCTGTGGTCTTTGGTTTTCATCAGTAAGTGCTTCAAATCCTGTACACTTTCAGCAAGCAAGGTTGTGTCATCTGCATATCACAGGCTGTTAATGAGTCTTCCTCCCGTTCTTCATACAGTCCAGCTTCTCGGATTATTTGCTCAGCATACAGATCGAGTAAGTATGGTGAATGGATACAACCCTGATGCACACCTTTCTTGACTTTAAACCACGCAGTATCCCCTTGTTCTGTTCCAACTACTGCCTCTTGGTCTATGTACAGGTTCCTTATGAGCAGAATTAAGTATTCTGGAATCCCCATTCTTCGCAATGTTATCCATAATTTGTTATGATCCACACGGTTGAGTGTTTTTGCACAGTCAATAAAACACAGGTAAACATTTTTCTGGTATTCACTGCTTTCGGCCAGGATCCATCTGACATCAGCAACGATATCCCTGGTTCCACATCCTCTTCTGAATCCAGCTTGAATTTCTGGCAGTTCCCTGTCGATGTACTGCTTTAGCCACTTTTGAATGATCTTCAGCAAAATTTTACTTGCTTATGATATTAATAATATTGTTCGATAATTTCTGCATTCAGTTCAAATTTTCAATTTGAATATTCTCAATATTCTTTTAATGGTCAAAAGAAAAGCCTGAAATATTATAAATTTTAATAAATCAGAAATATTTGATGCATCTGTGAACTCAAGACTTAATTAAACCTAAACACTATTTTTCTACCAAGCTATAAACATTAAAAACTTTCTTCTGAGCTAGGCCACTACACAGGACAGACAGAGAGGAAAAGGTTTCATTAAGACCAGATTTCGTTTCTGCATTCTGACTTTGCTTAATTGTGTTCATCAGTCCCAAAGAAATTCAACTGTAGAGAGTTGTGTCAGGTCTCAAGCCAGATTCTGAGTTTCAGAAGCGAAGTATCTCATCTCAGCCACACTGTATCACACCCAAAATATCCATTCTCAGAACACTCAAAAGAGCTCTGAAATTAGAAAAAGAGCAAAATGTTTATGTCTCAGCTACACTTATGATATTGGGTGTCTTAGGCTGGGTTCTCTAGTGAAGCATATATACAGAGAGAGAGAGATTTATTTCAAGGAAACAGCTCACGCAGTTGCGGAGGCTGCCAAGTACCAAATCCATGGGGTCCGGTTCAGGCTGGAGGCTTCTCCTAATTCACATGGTTGCAGGGGCTGACAAACCCAAAATCGTCAGGTCAGATGGTAGGCTGCTGGCTCATGGGGCTGCAGGAGCTGGCGAATCCCAAAATCTGCAGAGCAGACGGAAGACTGGTGGCTCATGTCCCAAGAACTAGAGGTCAGAGGATGATGAGTTGGATGCAGGATCGAGAGAGGGCGCGCTTTGCCAGAACATCTATATATATTAAATGCAGGCCACACCCCCAAGGAAACTCTCCTTTCAACTGATTGGCTGCTCACATAGGATCCCAAAATGGAGGATGATTACATAACATCTGCTAACTACTGAGAATCATGGCCTAGCCAAGTTGACACCTAACCTTAACCATCATACTGGGGAGTAAGAGAAAGATGCTATCAAGCACTGGAAGGAAGGGAGGGAATGAAGGAGGGGGAGAGAGGTAGAGTCAAATAGAGAGAAATCAATAAAGCAAGAAACTGAAAGTGAAATCTTTGAATAACGAGATGGAAGCATTAAATAAGTGAAAAACAGTTAACAGAGAAAGCACCCCTTTTGCTCTAGAGTCACTCTTAATTATATAAGGCAGCCCTTTCATCTGCAGATAAATTGGGATTTAGTGTATATTATTTTTCGGTGCTGTTGCACTTTAGGATGTCACTGTCAATATATTATGCAGCTATTATTCAGAGAAGAATGTTCCAGGTGTGGAAGGATATAATAGTGACAAAGCACTGTAAAGTATGGAATGAAAAATTATATGAAATTCTCTCTCAAGCCGTTACCTACCTGTTACGTTTATCTCAACTTAATTATGCATCTTCTTAGATAAAAGAGAAGCAGAATGACATAGTTTCAGAGCAAGTTCACCCATTAATATATTATTAACATTTTAATATTATATTTAATTAATCCTACTAATATATTAATATCAAAAGGTATTGACAGTGTTCTTAGGGTCCAGAATTCTCAATGAAAAGGCACTGGCTCTCTGTAATCTAACAAAGGAAGATTTTTTTCCAAGGAGAATGATTTCTTTTTTGAAAGCTGATTTCCTTCTGTTTACTTTGATATTGCTGCCCCCTTTAGGAACAGGGCTCTGCTCCCAAAAATGAAGCTTCCTTTAGGAAACTCCACTGCAAAATGTTGGGAAAGGCTTGTTGGAGCAATCACGTGAAGAAAAATTGCATCACTTTGAAATATTTTGTATTTAATGTAACATCAAAGCAAACCAATTCTTTGGCACTGGCTTCCTGGTGTTCCAGGAAATATCACCTCTTATTCTCTTTTTTAAAAATCTGAATTATTGCAGATTATGGTTGCAATTAAATGGCTGCAATTTAAATTCGCTATACCTCATTCTGTTGTTGTTCCAGAAAGTAAAGAAGGCAAAGACACTGCCAAAGGGCCTTGGTGTTATCAGAGAATATGAGTCATTTAAAGTTTGGATCTGTCCACTCTGTGCAGCGAATCAGAATGATGGCTTTATCACCCCCTTCCACCCCGAATGAGAACCACACTGGACAAGAGTTCTGAAATAACGCAGTGTTCACCAGAACATTCACCAAGTGCTGACAATGGAAATACAAAGACCTCAAATCTTTTCATGAAAGAACCCAGGCTGTGAATAAATAAAAACATAAAATGTATAGTCCAAGAGCAGAGAAACATGAGTAACAAAGGTGAGTGTGGAACATAACTGACGGAGGATGCTATGGGCATTTGTGCTCATTTAACAAGCACTGGAGTGACACTCTCCACTGGGCACCATCCCAGGTGCTCTTCCATTATTCCTCACTCAGTGCTCACAGCGCCTTCGTGACGCCGGATTCTATCACTCTCGTCACCGTCCCCATTGTAATAAGAAGGGCATGGAGGCCCAGAGGGCAGAGTGACCTGCCCCAGGGTCACAGCTAACAAGAGGCAGAAGCAGGCCATGGACCCGGCTGTTTGTCTCCACCACCTCCATGCACCTCTTGTTCCAAGGACAGAGGGCAGAAACGAGTCAGGGGAGAATTCACAGCGTGAGTGTTCCCACAAAGCCTGCAGAAACATCTGAAAGGCAGGCAGGGGGGGTATAGTAAAGAACCCCATCTATGAAAAGAGAGATGTGCTCGTTTATCTTCAGCTTGGTTATTTTCTCACGATGCTGCCTGAACTCACCTATTTATTTTCTTTAAAGTTCAAAGATAACTAATAACTCTCTCCATTATAGAAAGTCAGATCACCTCCACAGGGTCACAAATTCAGATGCCTTTAGGGACCAGGCTAATGAATGAGAGAAAGTGATGATATGTAAGAGGGGGAGCTGTGAGAAATGGAAGAATCGATGCCCGCCTAAACCAACTGCTGTGGAGTC
>NW_004443954.1:18466876-18467981 GCF_000243295.1 Trichechus manatus latirostris | reverse complement strand
ACCACCTCCTTCCTTCCTGCCCATTTTCTCCCCAATCCATCGAAACTGTCTCTCAGTCTCATCAATCCAGACAAAGTGCTCAGACCAAGTTCTGCAAGGACGTTCCTCCTGCTAAATTCCACGCTTCTGTCTTTGCCTTAACTGACTGCTCTGCACCATCTGATCTCCCTGCTCACCTGATCTTCTAGAAAACTGCCCCCTTCCATGGACCCTACCACCTCACCCTCTCCTGGCTTCTTCCTCTCTCAGCAGCCCTTCATTCTTTCTTGGGTTCCTTCTATCCAGGTTCCATCCTCACACCTCTTACCACTCCTTGCTGGGTACTCTTATCCACCTCCATTCTTCAATTACCATTTCTATGCCCATGATTCCAAAATCAACATCTTTAACCAAAATCTCTGTCCTGAGCCTAGATTCTTTTATCAAACTGCCTACTGACTGTCACTGGTTGTCTATTTTAAAGTTATCATTTCACAAATGAAGTCCCTCCACCACCGCTCAGACCTATTTCTCCCTCTTTGCTTCCTTGCTCTGTTACTGGAACCAAGCCTGAAACCTTCCATCATCCTCTTCTCTAAAAAGTGACTGAGAACCATATCCCGACGTTTCAGAAACCTCCATAAAATCTCCCACCACCACCCATCTCTGTCAGTGTGTTGTACTGTGGTGGCCTGATGATGCTGGAAGCTACGCCATCAGTATTTCAAATACCAGCAGGGTCACCTGTAATGGACAGGTTTCAGCAGAGCTTTCAGACTTCAATGGAGCTTCCAGACTAAGATAGTCTAGGAAGAAGGCCTCAAGATCTATTTCTGAAAATTAGCCAATGAAAACCCATGGATTACAACAGGATATTGTTCAATATAATGCTGCAAGATGAGCCCCCTAGGTTGGAAGCACTCAAAATACACAGTGGCCACAAAAATGGACTCGAGCACACCAATTACCATCAAGCAGCACAGGAACAGGCAACATTTCATTGTGTTGTACATGGCATTGCCGTGAGCCAGTCGACTCAATGGCAACTAACAACAACAACAAAAATCTTCCAATTCCATCCATTCAGCTTATTCCCATCACCAATGCCTTAGTTTAAAAAACCATA
>NW_004443954.1:18464570-18466363 GCF_000243295.1 Trichechus manatus latirostris | reverse complement strand
TTGCTTAATAATCTAATTTTCAGGAATGGTATTTTTCAAATCCAATTACAGTATTCACAATATTACAATTTATAAAAAAATACATTTATCTCAAAACATTACCAAAAACTCCATTTTAATTTTCATTATACCTTAAGAGGTACTTTTCTGTTAACACAGTATACTCAGGGGCTGTCACCTTTTGTAATTATCTATAGCAAAGCCAGAACTACTTCATTAGAAATAAGAGAAGGCACACAGTGCAGAGGGAAAAGAATGGTAGCTGGTCCAAGTCTCAGCCATTACCTGTGTAACCTTGGGCAACTTATTTAATGCCTCTTTGACCTGATTATTCATTTGAAAAAACAGACATATGAACATCTACCTCTAAGGAATACCTGAATGATCAAATAAGATATAGCATGTGCCTAGAACATAGATGGTCTTAATAAGCATTAAGGTTGGTCCTACAATTCCCTGGAGATTGCAGTGCAATGCACTTTGAACTGACCCCATGGCTGTGAGATAATGCAACGGACATAAAACTTTCCAACATGGTAACATCCTGTACCTTCAAAATACTGTGAGAAGAATGAGCTTTGACAGGCTAAATAAGTAAGCACAGACACAGAGATATATGTAACACAATTTCACCCAACACCATTCCCATGGAAGGGGGGCATCTTCCCCTCTACAACTGGATGAAACTGAGAGCTGTCCTAATTTTAAAGACAAAAACCACTGTAAAAACCTACACCTATCCTTTTCCTACCAAGTACTTCTTTATTTATATAAGTTTTATAGTTTGCTTTAAAAATTATAACAAACTAATCCAACTCTTGTTACTCAAGAGAGTTTCACAAAGAACCATTCATTCTTTAGCAAACTCACTGTAAACCACATTATTGCTTGTCCTAATTAAAGGAGACCAGGCTTCCCCAAGATAGGTGTAAGACTGTCTTGCTACTACAGCAGCAGAGTTATAGGGAACCAAATACTAATCAAATTATTTTCCAGAACATTCCAGGAAACTGGATTTTAACCTACAACTGACCTAAAATACGGAACCCAAGTTCTTTTTCAAAGCTGTGACAAAGTAAAGTATGACTGTCCTCTATTGAGGTAGAACTTGTGCAACAACAGCTCGGGTAAAAAAAGGTCAACTAGGAACAGGAAAGTCATCAATGGGTGTGAACCAGAAAAGCACACAATTCAGATAGGAAATTTTACCTACGTTTATATGGCAATACATTCAGTTCTGTACAGCTCATACTGATACACAGGAAAAAGAAATTTCTAAAGCAAGATGACTACATTTTGTACATAATCCAAAATGAATAACCATCAGTGATGAAAGTGATTTAAATGTTCAAAGGGCAGATATGAGAGCACCAGTTAGGAAATGAGGACTCCACTTAGGCCAGATCTACCATTGGGCCAGCCCCTCCAAGACTGGCTGGAAGTCTCTACAACACTTCTCATTCCCCTGGTTTGCACAGTCAGCGTTGTCTAACCAGTACATATTCTGATACATATACTGCACTACTAAACATCTATCATCCTGGTCATCCAAATCATTCTCAAAAACCCTACATAAGTTCAAATAATAGAAAGAAAATTATTGTTTTCTAAAAGTTCTTATTATAGATACTGTATCTGTTTTAGACAGATGAAATACAATAACGAGCAAAACTGTCTTTTTACATGTATATATTTCATACAGATGAGCCCATCAGATATGCAAGGGTCTTCCTTGCTCTATGTAACATAACTCAGAATATAATTTAACTATTTAAAATTATTATTATAGAGGT
>NW_004443954.1:18449665-18464020 GCF_000243295.1 Trichechus manatus latirostris | reverse complement strand
AGCTTTGTCATTTCCCTTGAAATGACCGTTTTAGGAACTCGCCTGTATGTAAATTCTGGCCAATGATACAGGAGGGGAATTCTGCTGGAGGGTGAGAAAGGCTTCTAGGGAAATGTCTCCTAGTTCTTAAACAGAGATTCATGAAACTGATAAGAAGGTGGATTGGTGCAGCCACCTTGGTTAACTGTTCAGCAACACCCACTAGAGTTGAACTATACCACCAGTTGCCGTGTAGTAGATTCTGACTCATGGCGACCCTGTGTGTGTCAGAGAAGAACTTTGCTCCACAGGATTTTCAGTGGCTGTGATCTTTAGGAAATAGATCTCCAAGACGTTCTTCCAAGGCACCTCTAGGTGCATTTGAATCGCCAACCTTTTGGTTAGCAGCTTAGCATGTTAACCATTTGCACGACCTAGGGACTCCAGGATGTTGGTTGTATCTTGTTTACTAATCTGAAAGCCAATTTCATAAATATATTTACTTTGTGGAAATGCAGTGAATTGAACACTTGTGATTTGGGCACTTTTCTGTACGTATGCTATTTATCAATTAAAAAAATTACTTTAGAAAACAGAGAAACCATCAAAATCACAACCAGTAAGAGAAAAAATTAATAAACTGGACTTGATCAAAATTTAAAACTTTTGTACCTCAAACACCGTCATCAAAAGAGTGAAAAGATAACTCACAGAATGTAAAGAAATATTATCAAATCATATATCTGATTAAAAAAAAAACTTTTATCCAAAGTAAAGAACTCTCTCAAGTCAATGGTAAGACAAATAACCCAATTTTTTAAATGTGCAAAGGATCTGAATAGAAAGATATATGAATGGTCACACGAATGGGCAATAAGCTCATGAAAACATCATTAATCATTAGAGAAATTCAATTTTAAACAACACTGAGATGCCACTTCACACCCACCAGAAATGCTATAATAAAAAAGACAGACAATAACAAGTGTTGGTGAGGAGCATGTGGAGAAACTGGAACCCTCTTACACTGCTGGTGAGATTGTAAAATGGTGCAGCCATTTTGGAAAACAGTTTAGCAATTCTTCAAAATGTTAAATATAGTTACCATATGACCCAGAAATCCCACTCCTTGGCACATACTCAAGAGAAACAAAAACACAGCAAAAAATTGTACCCAAATATTCATATCTGTATTATTCATAATAACCAGAGAGTGGAAACAAACCAAGTGTCCTTCAACTGATAAATCAATAAAAAAAATAAATGTGGTGTATCTCCATACAATGGAATACCCTTATGCAATCAAAAGGAATGAAGTATTGACACTTCATTCACACTGATACTGCTACAACATGGATGAAAGAACTTTGAAAACCTGATGCTTGCTAAGTAAAAGAAAAGCAGTCACAAAAGAACACATATTGTATGATTCCATTTCTATGAAATGCCTGGGATAGGCAAATCTATAGAGACAGGAAGTAGACTTGTGGTTGCCTAAGGATTAGGGGGAGAGGGGACAGGAAGTGATTGTTAATGGACACAGAGAATCTTTTTGAGGTAATAAAAATGTTTTAAAATTAGATTATGGTGAAGTATGCATAACTCTAAATATACTAAAACCACTGACTTGTACATCTCAAATGGGTAAATTTTATGGTATGTAAATTATATCTCAATAAACCTATTTTTAAAAAAAATAAGAGAAATACATGAGAATAATGTCCCTCTGTTTAGAGGTGATACAGCCATCTTGCAACCATGAGTGGACAAACCAAAGGGAAAAAGACAAAATGCTAAAATGGCTTCACAGAAAAACAGAAAGTAATTGGCCCGTGAGCAGTGGAATTAACCAACCCTATAACTGCCTTACTCTGGGACTTCTCATAACATGGAAGAAAATATTTTCTTATTGTTCATGTTTCTTAGTTGAGTCATCCATTACTTGGCCGAAACCAACACATTCCTATAACAGAGATGTAGGATGCTGAGCAAAAGCACTGCACTAGTTACATTAAATCTCAGATGTATGCATACCATGCATGATTTAATAAATAAAACTTTTATTACAACCCAAATTGGAACTTCAGACAGACAAAATTTATTAATATTTCTTAAAAATAAAGCTATGTCTAAGAGTGGACAAATAAGTTTTTGCTCTGACTTAGAGCTTTTCACAAAAATATTTTAAGAAGCATTTTGTATATCATTTTATAATGCCCTGAAAAAAATAAAGACATGAAGAATGTAAACAAGTTATCAATGATAAAATGTACCTTCAGCTAAGGTGATTTTAAGAGTATAATCTAATCCCTAACCTCTTGCTCTTACATCATTTCTTAAAATCAAGCAGTAGATTTTATTACTAGTTTATTATGAGATGACTAGCTCAATAAGCTTCAAGAATGGATTAACTGTTGATGTGGTTAAGTACAACATGTGCTAGTATTACAGTTACAATCGTAATATGTAAACTAAGAGCATAAAATAGCCATTACCTAGGATCAGAAATACTGCTTCCCATGGTAAAGTACCACATGGCTAGGTTTACTCAGAAAGATTAAATATTCCTGTGATACCAATAAGCCTTGGTGATAGGATACCAAATTAAAATTGCAACTGTTACCCCATGACATTGGATGAAGAAAAGATACTGAGTTCTTATATTAACTCCTTTACCTAAAACCACAGCATCGTGAGTTCTTAAAGATGACAGCCTTGGAAAGCCTATGGGGCAGTTCTACTCTGTCCTATACTATGAGTTCATCAAGATTACAGCATTGGAAACCCTACGGGGCAATTCTACTCTGTCCTAAACAGTTGCTATGAGTCGGAATTGACTCGATGGCAAAAGGTTCGGTTTTGGTTTTAGGTAAATTAGTAAATATAAGAACACTCAGTATCTTTTAGGAGTCAGAACTGACTCGACGGCAACGGGCTTGCTTTGGTTTTTCTGAATCTTTACAGAAGCAGAGTGCCACATCTTTCTCCTGTGGAGCAGCTGGTAGGTTCGAACCGAAGACCTTTTGGTCTGCAGCTGAGCACTTTAACCACTGCACCACCAGGGCTCCTTCATTACCTACAGCCAGATTTAAATACAGAAATAAGGAAATAGCATCAGCTGGGGCAATAAATCCACGTCTCTGAACTCTCTTCTCTGTTACAGATCTGCATTTCCAGCCCTTTTCTGGGCATTTCCCCTTGAATAAATGGCAACTGTCAAATTCAAAACATATCAAATTATACACAGCGATTTTCCAACAAAATTATCCCCCTTTCAGACATCCCTTAACAGTTCCACCATTCTTAGTTACCAGCGCTCAAGTCTTAGAGGAATCACAGACTCCTCTTCTTCCCTGATCTTAGAACCACCTATCCCCCACATGTCTCCTAACACTCCCTTCTTTGTCAAGGCCACCATCCCAGCTCAGGTCAGTTACACCCCACGTCTTTAGGACAATTTCCTAAAGAACATCACCTCTTCTGATCAATGAAATTGATTATATGTCACTAGGAAAAAGCTTCACAAGCGAAGTGATTTTTGCATATTTTGTCACCGACGTGTCCCCAGTACCTAACAGAATGCCTGCAACACGGTAGGTGTTCACTAAATATTTGGTGAATTAATGAAAACTTCATAACTGAGGAATGTAGAACAGTGATGTCACACTGATCTTTGTGAAATACCACTTACACATGTCTGACCAAAGAACAGCTTTTCAATAAAAACCTGACATTCAAGAGCTTCCATTCTTTGCCCTCAACCTGTCATTTTAAATCTATCTACAGCTACTTAATTTCCAGACCCAAACTCCAGCTAAAAAAGATTACTATAAAACAGGTATATTTAAATACTATACAGTATACTGCATTTGTGTGTATTTGTTGTTGTTAGTTGCTACTGAGTAAGCTCTGACTCATGGGGACCCCATGCACAACAGAACAAAAGTTGCCTGGTCCTGTTCCATCTTCATGATCATTAGTATGTCTGAGTCCACTGTCACAGCTATGGTGGTGGTGTCTTCCTACTACCTGTCTGTCACTGTCAATTTGTCAGTTTGTTGTACTGTGGTGACTTGCATGTTGCTATGATGCTGGAAGTTATGCCACTGGGGTGTGTGTGGTATGTGTGGTGTGTGTGTGTGTGTTTGCGCGCGCGCGTGCGTGCACAATCAAATGACTATAAAATGTTACAAAGAAAAATCAGAGTAGGAGGACATGGATTGCAAGCAGGTTAAGGAAGGCTGACTAATTATGTCACTGACTATACGACAGCTGACTAGAGACCAAAGCAGCTAAAGGAGCAAGTCATGTGGCTTTCTAGGGGGAGAATGCTCCAGCAGAGAGGACAGCAAGGACACAGTCCACCAGGTGGGAGAAGGACATCTCTGTCCTCTTTACAGCCTCAGCACCTGGCACTATGCCCAGAACTTTCCCATCTATTCTTCACCCATTTACTTAATTTATATTTATCTAAAGCCCACTATATGTCAGGAACTGAAATTCTATTAGAAGTCAAATCAAATGTCCAAATACGACAATTCCTAGAGGCCATCTTTAAATTTAATTACATAAAACACCCAACAAATGTCAAATTTAGCACAAGTATGATTGACCTTGACCTCCATCCTCCAATTCCCTCTCCTTCCTGGCACCCCCATGTCACTCAACAGCACACAATGCTCCCAAGACTCAAGCTCAAACTCTCAGTTGCTTTTAGGCAAGTATAACACTATGTACAGACTTACTGAATGTTTTATTCTGAAAAAATGTAGTGTTCTGTCAGCCCAATTCTATACCTACTGTCTTCTCCTAGGGGTCCTGGTGGCACAGTGGTTAAGAACTTGGCCACTAAGCAAAAGGTTGGCAGTTTGAATCCACCAGCTGCTCCTTGGAAACCCTATGGGGCAGTTCTACTCTGTCCTATAGGGTGGCTATGAGTCAGAATCAATTCAATGACAAGTTTTTGGTTCTGGTCTTCCCTCAGGTCCCTGGGTGGTGCAAACAGTTTGCACTCAACTACTAACTTAAAGGTTGGTGGTTCGTACCCACCCAGTGGCACTGCAGAAGAAAGGCCTGTAATCTGCCTCCATAAAGATTAAACCCAAAACCAAACCCACTACCATCGAGTCGATTCTGATTCACAGCAACCCCATAGCATTTCTGAGGCTGTAAATCTCTATGGAAGCAGACTGCCACATCTTTCTCCCTCAAGCCACTGGCGGTTTCAATCACCGACCTTTGGGTTAGCAGCTGATTGCTTTAACCACTGTGCCACCAGGGCTCCTTGCATAAAGATTTCAGGCAAGAAAACTATGGGGAAGTTCTACTCTGTAACACATGGGGTCACTCTGAGTTGGAAACATTTTTAATGGGTTACCTTCCTCTAGGTCCCTCCCAAAAAAAGGTAGAGAAAGACAAAACCATTGATCACTCTCTCAAATCTTTGTCCCCACATAACTCAGTATTATTCAAGAAGAGAGACAACCTAAATTTTTCTAAAGTTAGACTCAAACAGTCAGGTATAATTCCTTCAATAATGAGGGTTCAAATTTAACTGGAATCAAGAAGCAAAATGTCAAGTTCTCCAGAGGCTTTCAGCTCACCCCAGATTCCTAATGTCAGTAAAACAAGTTCTAATAATCTGGAGTAATATTTGCTGTTGCTTGCACAAATCTAGTTTTCACACCAAAGTCAAAATTGTCTCTATTATATTTTGTGGTGGTTGTAAGCTGCCATCAAGTCAGTCTTGGACTCACGGTGACCCCATACACAACAGAACAAATTGCTGCCTGGTCCTGCGCCATCCCCAGGATCAGCTGCAGATCAGACTACTGTGATCCATAAGGTTTTCACGGGCTGATTTCCAGAAGCACGCTACGCCTTCCTTCCTAGTCCATCTTAGTCTTGAAGCTCCACTGAGATCTGTTCAGCATCATAGCCGCACGCAAGCCTTCAATGACAGATGGTGGTGGCTGCACACAAGGTGCAGTGGCCAGGGATCAACTCAGGTCTCCCGCGTGAAAAGCAAGAATATGAATTTTAGATATGTGTAAATGTAAATAAACATGTAATCTGATGGATCCTCGTTACGTTCACAATCAATATTCTTTATTTTCCCCCACTTTTTGAAATTTATAAAAATACAGAAAATTAGGACAGCCACCAGGCACACCACAGAACATGTACATTGAAAAGTACCCTATGCAATGGAAAATGTATGAGAGAGAAAGACAGACTCCAGGAACAGCAAACAGCAACAACAAGCCCTAGCAATTCCAAGAAGCACAGAAATAATGAAAAAGTCCCTCAAAAAAGAGAGGTTCTGTTGGGTGTTGCCTAGGAAACCCAGGCAGAAACACATGCTACCCAGTGAAGATCAATAAATTAACACATTAAAGAGGAGGATGAAAATTCCAAAGCTGTAATTTTTACCCTTGAGAATGTAAATCCACTTCAACTAACAATAAACAAAAGCTAAACCTGAGTAATCATTAGTTCAATTCACCCTTCTGAGGTGTGGAGAAAGATTAGCACTGCTCTAATTAAGGCTCAAATTATACAAGGCTTAGTAAGCCAAGCATCATTTTTATCTCTTCATCTACCTCTGGCTAAGGGCATCATTATAATTTTTCAGGGCACTGACCCCAACTACTGCTGTTCTGCACCTAATTTGAGTGTGGTCTGGGATTAAAAGCATTAGGGATAGTAACAGGGTTAATGTGACACTGGTTAATATAGTATCATTTTTAATGTGAATTCATCACCTTACTTTCTGACTACCTTTCTTCCTGACTACCTTTCTTCCTAGTAATGGTACCATCATCATTCCAATTACTGAAGTTCCATATCTCAGCATCATATTGGCTTTTTCATCCCCACATCTAATCAGTCATCAAGCTCCATTCTTTTGTCTTTTACTACATCCACCTCTTCTTTTCCCATGTGTGTATGTGGCTTTTTTTTTTCCCCATTGCCATTCCACCACCCTAGTCTGGGCCCTTGACCCCATTTGCCTGCCTAAAAGCAAGAGTGGTTCTCTGCTATCTCAAGAATGAGATGGAGCCTAATTCTTCATGCAACATTCAGGCCCCTCACACAACCTGACTCCAGTCACCCTCCAGACTTACTCCAGTGCTCTTTCCCTCAGACGGTGAGGAGATGGAATTCCTGCCCTGGCTCATGCACATCCCCCATCCTGGAATGGCCTCCCCAGCCTGGTTTATCCAGTAAACTCCTGCTCAATCATCAAGGCCCAGCTCAAATATTCACTCCTTTCTATAGTTTTCTCTGCTCGGCCCAAATCCATTATTCTGTGATCAATATTCTCCTTTATATTTCACCTCTTAAAGCTTTTTTTCACACATATTAGCCTTTTTTTTTTAAGTAGATCTGTGACCCTATCAGGTCCCTGGGTGGCACAGTTTATACTCAACTACTAACCAAAATGTTGGAGGTTCAAACTCATTCAGGGGCATCATGGAAGAAAAGCCTGGCAATCTCCTTCCATAAAGAGTGCAGCTAAGAAAATCCTGTGAACAGTTCTGCTCTGTAACACACGGGGTCACCGTGAGTCAGAACCAACATGATGGCAACAGGTTTGGTTTGCTTTGGTCGCCCTATTGGGAATGTAAATTTCTTCTAGGTCCAAGATTATTTCTCATTCACTGTCATATCCTCAGCCCCAAACGCAGCATCAGACACACAACAGATGCTTCATAAACATGTGCCAGACTGGTTTACATTACCATTTAACCCTTCAGTCATTATCTTCCCATATGTTTCTGTCTTAACTCCGATTCCCCCAACCACACTGTAGGATCATTAAAAACAAATGCTGTCAGAGGACATTTTAAGGGCAGTGAAACTATTCTGTCTGATTCTGCAGTGGTGGATATATTTGTCAAAACCCACAGGACTGTACAACACAGTGAACTCTTTAAACTATGGGCTTTAGTTAATAATAATGTATCAATATTGGTTCATCAATTGTAACAAAGTTGCCACACAATGCAAGATACAGTAATAGGAGAAATGGTGGGGGGAGGGCATATGGGAACTCTATTTTGTGCTCAATTTTTTTCTGAACCTAAAACAGTTCTAAAGAAAAATTCATTAAAAAATTAAAAAATATACTTTTTTTAAAAAAAGAATGTTTCCTTAAACACACACGACTTTCTTACATTTTATACTTCTCACAAGGCTTAGCTTTAAACACAGACACTTAAACCTCTGTTAACTGGATGGTATGCACCAGTCCACCCTCTTGCCTCCCTCACAGACTCGAATTCAGTAACGTCTTTCTTCTCACTTGCTCACAGGGAAGAGCCTCTAGAAGAGGAAGAGCTATAAAGGAAGCAGTTCATTGGAGCTCAGCAGAGGAAAAGGTAACAGACCGTTGCTAATGGTAGAACCTTTATTTTATCACGCTTGACCCAAGCTACTGCCCATACATGGAAGCCTTTAATGTAGTCAAGCAGTAGATCAGTTAGAAAACAGCAAGACTGGGAACACAGTTCAACAAAGCACATCAGGGAACAACACCCGCTGATAAAAATCTGTAATGTTGGTTCTCCATAACAAGGTGGATAAGTGATACTTGTTTTTTAAAATTACTCAAAAATATTGCCAGTGCTCTACAACCTGAATTGGGAAGAGGATTGATGATTTAAGCCCTAGGTCAGGGGCACGATATTTGAAAGGTGAATCACCCATAAATAACCCTTAGTTACAGCCATGGTTCAAGCAGTGTGAGGCCCAGGCTGAGGTGCTGAAACGGGCAAAAATCCATCAAAATAAATTGGGGCGAAGGGTAGGGGGAGGGCAAAAACTAAAAACTCTACACAGGCTTCAAAATTGCTGTTTACCCTGTACCCTTAAGGCCTTCTAAAAAGTTAGAAAACATGTGACCATCTTAGGTACAAACAGGGACATGGTCCTACATGGTTAAAACGAACAAGCCAGCAACACAAGGAAACAGGAATTCCTTCACCGATCCCCAGATGTGCTTGGCCTCCTGCTGGCATCTAGTGCCATGGAATTTTAAAGGCTAAGTGGGAGAGTTCTGAGTGGTCTTCTTAACAGGAAATGCCCCTTCCCTGTTCCTCATGTCTATGAAGATGGATTTCCCCTAAACAAGGCTGGCCTTTCCCTCCACCCTTCAATTAACTCTTTCCTCTTTTCTTCCCCGCATTAGAAATTTAAGCTACCCTTAGGAAATACGCTAAGAAATCCTACCGGGAACACTCACCCCTGCCTGTCCTGCCCCCCACCCAACTCTCCCCCACACAGCTTGCAACAGAGTGGGTCAGTCTGCCTAATTCTCAGCATATCCTTTTCTCTCTCACACTCAGCTATGCCTCCAACTTAGCTTCTATCTGCAATAGGGGTAATGTTTTGTTCTCCATTGGACGACTCTAATAGTGCCTTATTTCCTAATTTGTGCAGAACTCAGGCAGGGGAGAAAGGTTCTCTTTACTGTGTCTCCTCTGAGAACTCACCATATATAGCTCCCAAGAAATTAAAAAAAAAAAAGCCAAACCCCTCGCAGTAATTGATTCCAACTCATGGCAACCCCATGCAATACAGAGTAGAACTGCTCCATGGAGTTTTCTTGACTGTAATCTTTATGGAAGCAGATCACCAGGCCTTTCTTCTGCAGCAACACTGGGTGGATTCGAACTGTCAACCTTTAGCTTCATAGTTGACTGCAAACCTCTGCACCACCCAGGAACCTATCATGGGAAAGACGTTAACTCTGAAACCAAATAAATTGGTTCCACTGAATAAACTATCTCCCCAACAGCTCCAAGTGATTCGTTAAGCTGGGTTAGAGAATTTAACTGGTTTTGGATTCTCCAAGTGAAGACATAAATTGACGAAAAATGTCCACCTTTCATTTGTCAGGTCTTAGAATAAATGTCCTCCTTCTAAACCAAGAAAGGCACTGGTAGATCAGTGGTAGAATTCGCCTTCCATGCAGGAGACTCGGGTTCAATTCATGGTCAAGGTGCCTCAGGCACAGCCACCACCTGTCTGTCAGTGGAGGCCTGCATGCTGCTGTGATGCTGAACAGGTTTTAGCAGACCCCCAACTGATCGTGGGGATGGTGCAGGACCAGGCAGTGTTTCATTTTTTGTGCATCGGGTCCCCATCAGTTGGAGGCCAACCTGATGGCAGCTAGCTGTGGGGATATGTGCCATTAAAATATGGATGTATAAAGCCCTCTATGCTGCACAACATGTTGAGACTTGTCCCCAACATGTTGAGACTTGTCACGACTTGTTTTTCCAACCCGTTACTGATTGGCTTGTTTACCTGAATTCCTCCTCCCTTGCCTGAAACTTATTATTATTCACCCAAAGCCCATTGTTCTGTTATTTGCTTCACTGTTTGCTGTACTGACTATAAAATAAACTCCTGGGACTGAAGCTGGGTTCTACTCCTCAGAGTGACCCTCCTGGCCCCACTTCTCTGTAAGAGTTGTGGAATTGGTTATTGTCTCCGCCGCCCTGACAACCGTCGCCGCTGCAACAGCTAACAACAACATTCTATACTTAACTTTTATATTCTATAATTTAAAAGCTGGATTTCATTTTTTATATTCATTTCAAAGCTTAAAAAAAAGACTAGATTACCCTAAGTTATAACATGTACATCCAATACACCTAATTACATCCTTAAAATGCTTTAAGAAAGCACTTCAAATGAATATGAGATTTTTGTTTAATAATATTCACCAGTAGTAGCACATGAGAAATGCTGTGTATGGTGCTTCCAAAATTACATTATTGATTTTTACAGCCTCTCTCCAAGTTTCACAAGGGTAGATACAACTTTAGTATCCTTATGTACCTGGTGGGGTAGTGGTTAAGAGCTTGGTTGCTAATCAAAAAGTCAGCAGCTCGAATCCACCAGCCACTCCTAGGAAACCCTATGAGGGCAGCTCTGCTCTGTCCTTATAGGGTCGCTATGATTCGGAATCGACTCGACAGCAACGGGGTTTTTTTTGTTTTTTAATATACCAATGAAGGAACTGAGGTTACAGAACTACACAGAAGTTAGGCAGGAAATACTGAGGTGAACTGGGATTAGAGGGTAGACCTCTTGGATTAATAATTTACATCCCCAGAGCAGGCTGCCTGCCAGAAAATCATGTCACAAAAAATTCCAGCTTCCCATACGATTTCATTGTATGCTGTCCTAGGATTCCATAATGATTTCTGTTGTGTGCAGCCTTAAGATGCTAAGAGGAAAAATATATTTAAACACAGCAGAGCAGTAGCAAGGGCTCAATGATCTTACTAACATCACTGTGCCATTTTAAGCAGTCATTCTTCACTACCAAAAAAAACCGTTTGTCTTAGGCATCTTGTGCTGCTACAACAGAAATACCGCAAGTGGATGGCTTTAACAAAGAGAAATTTATCTCCTTACAGTAATGTAGGCTAAAAGTCCAAATTCAGGGCGTCAGCTCCAGGGGACGGATTTCTCTCTCTCAGCGTTCTCATCAATGTTCCCCCAGACTAGGAGCTTCTCGGCGCAGGGACCCGGGTCCAAAGGATGCACTCTGCTCCGGGCACTGCTGTCTAGATGGTATGAGGTCCCCCACTCTCTGCTTGCTTCCCTTTCCTTTTATCTCTTGAGAGAGAAAAAGTGGTGCAGGCCACAACCCAGTGAAACTCCCTTTACACTGGATCAGGGATGTGACTTGGGTAAAGATGGTGTTATGATCCCACCCTAATCCTCTTCAACATAAAATTACAATCACAAAACGGAGGCCAACCACACAATTCTGGGAATCATGGCCCAGCCAAATTGATACACACATTTTTGGGGGGGACATAATTCAATCCATGACACTGTTTAAGTTATGTATTGTTTATACTGGTTAAGATTTTAGAGTTAAAAGTCTCTTAACATCCTTCTACTCAATTAGAAGTTTTATGATACCATTACCCAACTATCTTTCCCTAGGCAATGTTTACTATAAAATAAGCTGATAATACAAACGCTACTGCATATCCATGCATAATAATCATAATAAAAAGATATGTCAGGAAAAATAACCAAGAATTGTCATACTGACTTACAGAATCTACTACATTCAACTAACGGAAAGAAGGCTTTTAAAGAAAACGAGCTTCAAACTTTATCTATACTGTCTGCATTTCTTACCTGTAGCAACACGAAAACTGTTTGTTTCCCTCTCAGGATATCTTCACTACATTTTTATCATCACAACCACAATCACCTTGTTAATGGCCCCCTTCTCTTCTTAATAATAGGAAATACAGAAATACATACAGAAGTGTTCACTCTTTGCCAGCCTCTGAGCTAGTCTCTAGCCCCTTTGACTGACAGGAACATCGAGGCCTGAAGAGGTTTACTAGCTTGCCAAAGATCATAGAGCTCAGATTTAAATCCAGGTTTTCTGACTTTGGAGCCTAAGCACTTACCAGCTATACCCTTCTGCCCCTCCCGCCCAAGCACATGTACAAACACGTACACACACACCAACACACACTGTCCTCACGTTCACAGAGGTAGCCCCACTGAGTTCTCTAGCAGCATCTTAAAACCCAGACCTTTCCTAACTCTTCACCATCCTCAAAACTTTTCTATCCTGTGTCTCACTGATTCTAATCTTGTTAGATTATCGAGATTAATCTAGCCAGCAACTCCTATTACAGGGTTGTACTGAGCGCAGTGCCTTTCCAATACCAGTTGGCAGCATTTCGTTCTGTCATACACTGGGTTGCTATGAGTGGGAACCGACTCCGTCACCTAAGGGGAACAATTCACTGCTAATGGCCAAAATTTGCATGCTGCAAACCGCCCTCTCTCTCTCGTACAGGCAGATCAGAGGGGCGAAGTCCTTTCAGTGCCACAGAAACAGTCAATTATATCTTCTAAAAGTTCATCAATTTTAAAAAAGGTAGGAGGAGGAAAATTATACCCACTGCATTTGGACCCTCCCCTCCCAAATAAAAATTCCACAAATTGTCTACTGCACTTATTGCTGTACCCCTAGCACTCAGCCCAAGACCTGAAACAGTTACGTATGAAATACTTGTTGATCAGATGGACAGAGAGACGGACAGATGGCTATGAAGTACATGGGTAGGATGATCACCTGATTACTTACTCCATATTCAGATCAGAGTCTATTATCTGAAGGTATACTGAGAGGAGATGTATTTTACTGTAGAGTTTATAAGTTAGAACCCAATTTAAAATATTTTCTATTTGAAATAAATGTATAACAACCCATTCATTAATTACATATCATATTCATTTATGGAAATTTTTAATCTTTCTAAAAATTTGCCTCATATCAGAAAATCAGCTATTACATAAATTCTTCTTGCAAACTTAGTTTCCAAACAACTTTTTATATATCTTCAAACAATGATGAAGAGTAATCTACTGAAAGAAACAGTTTTAAATATCTCCCAAAATCAAAGGTAGGTTCAAGCTGACTTATTCAAAGGTCAAGCCAGCCTTCTACACTTCTACTACTGAGTGGGGAAGGCAGATTGCCACCTCATGTGGTGCAGCTGAAAGAACATTTCTGTTTGTTCAACATCATAATTTATTTTCTATTCAGTGAACTGTGAGGTTCTGTACTAAATACATTTTAATAAATGAAAAAGTAAACATGCTGAATCAAAGCAGGAACCATGATTTTTTACGAAGTAAAAATACAAGCGTTCATTAGAATTCAGGAAACACAAAATTTTTACTTATTTATTTTACCAAGATGTGAAGGCGTTTCTGCAATTATGACCACGGCAGAGGCCATCACACAAGGTCCTAATTCCTTCATCTGTTTATCCATGAGACTCAGTGTGCCTGGCTTGTGGGAGATTCCAGAACACCAAATAATAATCTCAGTAACGATTATATTTAGAAACAAGACGTTCCTTTTTCTGATCCAAATAATCATACTAGCAAAGGTGAAGTCCCAGAGATGCTGAACGTTCAAAATTTAAAATGTTTCCTTTATTATCAGTCTTAGTTCCTCTTAATGGCAAGCTTTCTTTTTTTCCCCCTAAAGCAACCTCAATCCAATGATTAACTACAGTTACAAATAAAATCTCAAACAAAGGTTGACTTTCCTAGTAAGAATTGGCTTTGGAAAAACAATACTATGATACAGTCACAAACTATATAATGTTCCTTTAGGAAACAAGGAGTCCCGGGGTGGTGCAAGCAGTTAACACGCGGCTGCTAACCTAAAAGTTGGAGGTTCCAGTACAACCAGAGGCGCCTTGCAAGAAAGACCTGATGATCTACTTCTGAAAAATCAGCCACTGAAGACTCTCTGGAGCACATTTCTACTCTGACACACATGAGGTCACCACGAATCAGAATCTA
>NW_004443954.1:18447588-18449076 GCF_000243295.1 Trichechus manatus latirostris | reverse complement strand
GAGACCCTGCAGGACAGAGTAGAACTGCCCCATAGGGTTTCCAAGGCTGGAAATCTTTACGAAGGCAGACTGCCACATCTTTCTCCCATAGAATGGCTGCTGGGTTCAAACCACCAACCTTCTGGTTAGCAGCCGAGCGCTTTAACCACTGCACCACCAGGGCTCCTAAAATTAAAAAAACAACAACAAAAACCCCATTGCCATCGAGTCAATTCTGACTCATAGCAACCCTACAGGGCAGAGTACAACTGTCCCATAGGGTTTCCAGTAGTGGCTGGTGGATAAGAACTCTCGACCTTTTGGTTACCAGCCGTGAGCTCTTAACCACTATGTGATGTGACCGGGCTCCTACTGCAGTCATTAAACCCCCTACAATTACCTTTCCCCAGCAGGGGGTGAGGACAAAGCCTGTTGTGTTGTCTGTTTCAATCTAGACCATTAGCCAAAAAGCCTAATAGTCGGGAATACAATATGTTCTATTTTTCCCTCTTGACTACCTTAGTGATCCAGTGCAACATATAGAGCTCTTAAATGAAATTAAAAGAAAGAGACCATGTTTTATGTTTAAAGTCATTTCTTACCATTTCAATAACTCTACTAAAATTTGCAATAATGTATAAACTCATTAATGAGAAAATAAAAATTGAAAAAGAACTCATCCAAATAGTTCATCAATTTTAATAGTACTATGAAAATCATCTCCAAAGTTTAAAAGAAAAGTAAAAAATATCCATAACTGGGAATGCAGTTCATTTTAATCATGCTCAATTAGTTTAGTTCTTTAGAACACAATGAGATCACTAATTATGTGTCTATCTGTATGAGCCAATTAGCCCTGTTGTGTCCTAAGAATCCAAACAGTACCCTTCTAGACTGCAAGTATTTTACATAACTACACAGTCTAGTCATAGACGGAAATGAATCAAGTGTACAAGGTAAAAATCTGTCACAAGAGCTTGAAAAAAACAATCCAAATTAAATGCCCTACTGATGCCAGGTCAGTGATACCTTCAGACATTAAAAAGAGGACATATTTAAAATCTGGTAGTTGGACCTCGAGGTAACCTTAACCAGTAATTTATTTCACAGGACAAATGGCTATTACAACTTAAAAAGTATACTAAATTACTCCTAAGAAATGTAACTAACGAAGGAGAAGTTAAAAACAGCAAAGATTAAAAGGGGAAAGGGACTTAATTGCGCATTTCGGCAACAGCAAACTGGGGTCAACCTGAATTTCTACATATTTCTAATACAGTGAAACTGATGCTCATAATGACTGGTAATTAAAGAAGAATCTTTTGAATTAAAAAAATAACTAATTTTAATGGCATTTTAGTAATGAACGCATTGTTTTACTTTCCTGAAAATACACATAGTGATTAAAGGTGGACACAAGTTCTTTGACACTCCTCCCATTGGGGTGGGGGGGGGTCTTTGTGCCCTTGTCTTGAATACAGCTGAATAAAAGTGGTATTGTGCCAGTCT
>NW_004443954.1:18444977-18446414 GCF_000243295.1 Trichechus manatus latirostris | reverse complement strand
TGGAAGTCCAAATTTTGGAAGAAATGCACAAACATGAAGTTGTAGTTCAGATGTTCACACGGAAGTAAAATAACCTTGAAAAGATCATCATTTCACTATTAGCCATGCAAACGCTTCCCAGGATCTCCTCAGAGCAGGAAAATAAGTAAACAAAAATAAATGTCTTGCTGTCAGGTAAACATGTATGACCTGGGAGGCAGAAACCCTAAGGACCAGGTCATTTTTACTGACAGAACACCCTAATGGTAGACACTACCATTTGTCTGAACATAAAAAAAAGAAGAAATGTAGGATACCTGGAGAACTAGTACAATTTTGGCAGACAAATGCGATATTCAGGACTGGACTACATGATGAGATATAGTCTTCATAATATTTTTGTTGGCCTATTTTGCAACAAAGCCCCTGGACTCTTCACAGTTTAAGAATCCTGCTCTTTACAAGGAAACTCACAGTTTTCTTCTATTTACCCAACGCGCCTGACTTTGCATAAACAGCTGGTACTTGGCTCAGTTATCAGGGAGCCCTTTCGAAGTACACAGAGCAATAGGTGCTATTTAAATACAATACAAATAAAGATAAGAGCCTGACCTGCAATACAGCTGTGCCTCTTTCTTGACAATTCACTTGTAAATTGTGGACTTTCAGACCCAAAGGGAAGGAAAGTCAGACCCACCACACGTGAAATCCTACAGACACTGCTCCCAAGGGCTAGTCTATGGGTGGGGTCAGTGAAACGAGAACAGAAACAATGCAGTGAGTTTTTTCATCAAAACTGAATCTGTTCAGTTTATAGGTCCATGCTTTATTCTGAGATTATAGCCTTTCTACCTTGGGGTGTGAAAGATCCTCTCTATGAAATGATGGTGACAGCAGAGAGTTTAATAATGTCTTTATTTAGAAAAAATTAGAACTTGGCCACGCTGGTGGTATCCTCATCTCCTTATATACATATATATAAAATTCTACTGATCCAGCATGAAATCTAAATGCCTGGGAAGAACTCTCCCACAAACTGTGAAAGTAGCTATTTCTATGTAAGGATTAATCATAATTTACTAAGAATTATACAGACCACAGAGTTAGGCTACTTTGAAGTAGCAGAGTTCCATTAAAAACAAAACAAAAACTGAAAGAAAATCATGAACCCAAAAGGGTGCCTGGTCCCCTCACTCTCTGCTGTCCCACTAACCACGTCCTTGGGTTCAGCGTCCTGGTGGCAACTCAGGACCAAGAAGCCTGTGGCAAGTCATCTGCTTCACTCAGCACAGACCCACTCACTTCCGCTCCTGGACTGCTCTTTCACGTGGAGGTACCTCTCTCCCCTTCACCGTCCTAAGCCTTCTCCTTAACACCCAACTCAGTATTCACAACCTCCACAGAAAACGCCTGGCTTGCGGATACCTCCTTCTGATTCTGCATACCCACAACATTCAC
>NW_004443954.1:18442033-18442901 GCF_000243295.1 Trichechus manatus latirostris | reverse complement strand
CCACCACTATCCCCACCAATGCATCTGCTGGAAAAAGTCATTGGAGCCTGCAACTCTGCTCTGATTTCTCCTTCAAGCACAGGTCGAAAAGGACATTCTAATGATAGCACTAACAATAACCCTATTTGTTGAGTACCTACTATACATGCCAATTACTGTGTACATGATCAAATTTAGACCTCATAACAATCGTCTAGAGTAAGGAAACCAAGTTTCAGAAATGTTAGGAACAGCACCCAAGACCTCATTGCTAGCAAGCAGTGGGGAGGCAGGATATGAACTCAGGTCTTTTTAAGGAGACAAAAGATGTGGTCTTAAACACTGCTCTCTCCTGGTGCAATGAAGAAAGTCTGGAAGGGAGTAGGGTGGGAGGGAGTAGCCATGCCATATGCTCAGTCTGTAGCTTGGGAGAAAAGGATAAAGCAGACAAGGGGATGGGTGTCTCGGGCCTCACCCCAACAAGAATAACCAATAATATCAATGTATGTCATCTTCAAAAATTATAAAGATTTCCTAGCTCTATCCACTGGACGAGGTCTAAAATACTGCCCAATCTTACTGACCAGATTGTGATATTGTGAAACCATTTCCCAGCAAAAGGAACCAAAGCTCTTTGGAGAAATGGCGATTTTTAGGCTTCGGGAAGAAAATATAAAAGATGAGGCTGGAACTTTTTTCATATAAGATCCTCTTAAAGACTCACAGTCATATCAAATAACTCAGGGGACAATTTCAAGAAGCTCCCACTAGTCAACAAAGGGGTAATATGGGATTCAATAAAGACAGTAACTGTAATGGATTCAAATATATCAAATATGTTTAAATTCATAAGTTCATAATGACATTAAAAAATTTGTCATCATTAGCA
>NW_004443954.1:18435428-18440996 GCF_000243295.1 Trichechus manatus latirostris | reverse complement strand
AAGGGGAATTTGAGGAGTACAGATAAAGCAAGATGGTCATGAGTGGATAACTTTTGAAGCTGTAAGATAAGTTCATGGGGTTCACTATTCTCTTCTGTCTACTTTAATATACATTTAGACTCACCGTAAGAAAAGAATTTTTAGAAGAGGGAGAATAGCCAGTGATCCTGATGCTCACTTCCAAGGGAAGACTGATGGACAGCCCCAAGACTAGGAGACAGGTGAGATGCCTTGGATACGTGAGCTCCAGTGTCAGAAGGCCTCAGGGAGCCCTATGTTAAAATGACCCAATCAGCATGCCCCAGTTTTCAGAGATCACCGACCTGACGAGCAGCTCAGAGTGCCTCACCGTCAATGCCTTCACTTACCCTCCACAACCAGGGCAAATGAGGGCAGCTGCTGCCTGCTGCCCACACACAATGACTACTGAAAAATGCAGACCAGACACATCATAACCGTGCTGTGACTTATGTCTCTTCTGCAGCAAGAAAGGGTCCTTTGTCCAAGGAAGAACAATGGTGGCAATGCCATCCACGCCAACCTGGAACTAACTGGCTCCTACACCAGGCATTGCCTCTGCTCAGACACAGGAAAAGGTTTATTTTCTATTCCAGTAGAGCTCCAGGTAACAGGTCCTGGCTCCTGAATGATAAACAAGGGTGCAGCAGATACTGACCACTGATATCAGACTACTGTCAAGGGTGGCCCAGCACACAATGGTAGTACACTAAGGGTTAAGGTGAGAGTGAGAGTTATAAGGGTGAAGGTTATGGTTGGGTTAGGGTAAAAATGAGGGTTAGGATTAGGGTGAGAGTTACGGTTAGGGTGAGCTGAGGGTGGGGGTGAGGGTTAGGGTGAAGATTAGGTTAGGGTTAGGGTGAGGAGAGGACAAGGTTGAGGGTAAATGTCAGGGTGCGGTGAGGGTGATGTACGGATTAGGGTGTGGGTCAGGATGAGGTGAGGGTGAGGGTTAGGGTGATGTGAGGTTACAAATCAGGGGGACATCACATGACAAGTCAGAAAGACAATCTTTGTCAGCTGCTCATATTTCCATCTCGTGCAGGTCACACATCTCTCTCAGAAGTGTATGTTCTCAGGTGAAGGCAGTGGCTCTTCCATTGGAGGTTATTAAAGACCATTAAGCTTAGAATTGATGGCGGGATCTGACAGAGATCGGAGAGTGCCTAAGAGTGTCATGGTTCCCTGAGGCGTCCTGAGAACCTCTAATACCCAGAAAGGACGTCCTCTATGGGAACATGAATGGGAAGGATCCGCCTCCTAGCCTGACCATCTATGCCATGACATTCCCCACCCCCACTGGCCAAGAATCCACTCAAAACGTCAGAAGTGGTCTGAGTGGGCTTCTGAGACAAAGCCTGGGAAGGCTTCCATCTTTGACACCTGTACCAAGGTCAAGGATGCCTCTGGGCCCTAACATCCTAGAGCTTCTACTTCAGGTCTGGGTAGGGCCAGACATCCATAGACTTTTAGAACTCCAGAATCAATTATGACTATCACCACAAGTTGAGAATCACTATACCAGGCTATAAACTGGTACAGACCTTGAGGGAAAAGACCACCTTTATTTGTCCTTCTGTCCCCAGAACCAAGTATATAGTATAGGCACATGGTAGAGGCTTAATAAACATTGCTTTGAATGAACAAAGGACTAAAAGATTCCTATCTATGAGATAGCAAATCTCCCATAAAACACTTACTGTTGGAATGAACAACAGTCTCATTTGACATTTCTTACTTCCTTAAAACAATGAATATTTCAATTTTAAGACTAAAGTCTTTTTTAATGAAATAAATAACCTGAGCTTTCACAAGGATTTAAAAAAACTGATAAAGTAATTTTGAGAGACACTTTATGTAACTTCGTCCTTTAAAGGATGCACACTGTTTATATAA
This sequence comes from Trichechus manatus latirostris, assembly GCF_000243295.1. Taxonomy (NCBI): domain Eukaryota; kingdom Metazoa; phylum Chordata; class Mammalia; order Sirenia; family Trichechidae; genus Trichechus; species Trichechus manatus. Next base: position 18,439,082 of record NW_004443954.1, on the reverse strand, counting down.
AATTACACAGTACTGACTCAGTCACTGAGGACGGACCGGATGTGGTGTTCAACCAAGAGCAATTCCATGTTTAACGAAGCACATGTACAACTAGGAACAAAGACTGGCATTCCAGCAGTCCCTGAAATACACGCACAGTGCCCTCTTATACCCCACCAAAGGGCTATTTCCTGGGGAGAAGTGCCAACTGCAGTTCTTTGTAACAAGACTTGGGCCAAAAGGGACAAACCCTCAATTTCACAAGCACAGGCTGTTTGTCTAAAACATGCAAAGCAATGGACTAGATGATGGGAGGAAAAAGCTGAGTGAGAGGGGGACCATGTCCTCAAGGAGCTCACAGTCAAGTCAGGAAAGATATATTGCTCAATGTTAATTTTATGTGTCAATTTGGCTAGGCTATGGTTCCCAGCTCTTTGGCCAAACACTAGTCTTTTTGCTGTATGGAGGAGTCACGTGATTAAATCAGTTGGCTGTGGGTAGAGCAGATTACCTTCCATAACATAATGTAATATAATGTAATGTAATCATCTCACACAAAACACAGTGTAATCACCTTCCATTATGCAATTGCCTTTCCATAATGCAATCTAATGTGATAAAATCAATCAATCAGTTGGGGTCATACCAGTATAGGGTGGATCCTAAACCTTATCATTTCTGAGTTATAAAAAGATCAGAACAGACATAGAGACAGATGCAAAAGGGGAAGACAGATAACATGTGAGAACCTATCTACAAGCAAAGGGCCACTAGCAGATATCAGAAACTAGAAGAGAGGCTCACAAGTGGAATCAACATAGTCAAGACCTTGATTTGGATTTTTAGCCTCTAGAATTGTGAGAAAATAATTTCTGTTGTTTAAAGTCACCCACTTGCGGTATTTCTGTTACGTAGCACTAGGTAACTAAGATATTCAATAAATGTTACAATACATAGGGTCAGTGCTATGCCAGTGACGTATCAAGTATACTGGGGGCACAGAAGAGGGAAAAATTAATTCTGCCTAAGGAGCTCAGAGGAGTCCCTGAGTAGCACAAATGGTTAAGCACTCAGCTACTAACTGAAAGGCTGGTGGTTCAAACACATTCAGAGGTGACTTGGAAGTAAGGCCTGACTATCCGCTTCCAAAAGGCCAGCCTTGAAAACTCTATGGAGCAGTTCTACTCAGCACACTTGGGATCGCCTCTGAGTTGGAATCACTTCGGTGGCAACTAACGACGACAACAAAGGAGCTCAGAAAAGTCCCACAGAAGAAACGATGTATCAACTGGATGTTGAAAAAAAGTAGCAGTTGACCAAGAAGATAAGTGGGGGAAGGAATTCATCAGGCAAAAGAATGACCCTACATTCTATCTCTGTCTCTGTCTCTCTCACGGCCTGGGGTGAATAAAAGCATCCTATCAATTTTAAACAGAGCTAAACCAGACTTTTAATCACTGTTGAGGTTTCTCCAGATTTGTTTTTCAGCTCATCACCTATTCATAGGATCTACCAGTGACCTGCTGAATGTGCAGAGGCAGCAGAATTTTTATAATAGTTAATAATACTAAAGGAAACGAACACTGCAGATTACCTTTATGACCAACTGCTCATACAAGACTGTGCATACTCCAAGCCCATTGAAGTAGATATGAAGCTTCATGTGCCACCCCAAGCTCGCATTTCACAAACCACTTTTTTATTTTAATACAAGTCTATATAATTCAAGATCTCTGCATCTCCTTTCAAACTAAGCCATTTTCAGTAAATTGCTGAACATTTTATATAAACAACAAGAGTTTTACTGCACGATTCTTTATTCTTACCTCCATGGGAAAAGCTTTGAAATTAACAGTGTGTTCAGAACCACGCTGGTTTTCTCTACCCCAGTGAAATCTAACTTCATACAGTTCAAATTCATGCCCTTGAGGCAACGGTCCTCCTGATAGAACTGAAAAAGAAAATAAATTCTATTTAATTACATCTCAAACATATTTATTAGAACAGCTTATAAACATTGGGGATTTTTTTTGCCAAAAGTTCTCAAGCGTTCCTATAGATTAAATTCATATAGCCAAAAAGAGAAATGTATCATCACTGTGACATGAATTTGAACTGTCTGAGTTTGACTAAAACTCTTGTACTGGCCATTAAGATATATGAGAACTTCAAAGACTGAAATACTTGGTAATGATACGTGTATTTTAGCTCCTTGCGTGTTTTAGATATGAGTGGACAAGGAAAACAAACACAGTAGCTTTATCTACCCTCCTTGAGACTTACAGTTAGCACTGACCATTAAACCCATTGCCATCGAGTCAATTCCAACTCATAGCAACCCTACAGAACAGAGGAGAACTGCCCCGTAGGGTTTCCAAGGAGCAACTGGTAGATCTGAACTGCCGACCTTTTGGTTAGGAGGCAAGCTCTTAACCATTGCACCACCAGGGCTCCTAGCACTGACCAGGAGCTAAGAATATGGTCTGAGTCTCAGACTGACCAATAATTGACTGCGGACCTTTTAATAAATCAAACCATGTTTACAGGTCATCCATTTGATGTAGCGGGCTTTCAAGTTAGAGAACAGGTGTGGGTGAACAAAATCATCTACAAACAGAACTACTATAAAAAAAAGAGAGAGGGAGAGAACTACTATTAATCAATCTGATTTTTCAACAACAAAATCACACTTGAAAATCAGATTACCATTCAGCATCACATGCAGCGCAAATAAAAGAACATCGTGATAAAAATATTTTTTAAACACTTGCTGTTGAGTCGATTCTGACTCATGGCAACCCCAAGTGTGTCAGAGTAGAACTGCTCCATACGGTCTTCAGAAGCCTTTCTTCTGAAGTGCCGCTGTGGGGACTCGAACCTCCAACCTTTCAGTTAGCAGCCAAGCACATTAACTGTCTGCACCACCCAGGGACTCCAATAAAATACTGACAGTACTCGAAGTATTAACACCAGTATGACAGGGTTCTCTCTTTATTCTGATTTCTGGATATGATGTAGATCTCTGTCCCAAACAGGGCACACTGAAGGAGGTCAAAAACATATCTGTATAAGCACTTGCCATGAAGCAGTAAAATCTTTTCTTCAGTTAAATGCTTCTAAGTGAAAACTTGAAACAAAATTTATTCCAAACGCTCAGTTTCAACACAAATAAAGGTTATCTTAATTTGGGCCACTTTTCCTCTAGAAACTGTCAATTCTAAAAGGTCTCATCTAAGAATTGTGTGCTATTTTTAGTCAAGGAGCTGATGAAATTCACTCCTCCCCCAGGGCACTAAAAGTGGGTGCTTTGAAACTGATTATCATCCACACTTTCTTTGCCTATGTGGAGGCAATAACGGGGCCCATACCACTCTCTTCACAAAAAATGTTATTATCAACTCTTACTCTGAAACTCTAAGGAGAAGAAAGTTAATTAGCACAGAAATGTTTGTTTGGTAGGCTCTTCATTTAATAAGTCGTTGCAAAAAATACTGAAGGTTAGTTAAATCAAGGTACATATACTACAGCAAGATGGGATAAATTAGAAGGAAGAGAAAAGTTAAAACAAAGACAGAGGACTTTTGGCAAAATGGCGCTCTAGGCAGACGCCCCATGCCGTCCCAACACAGCAAAGATCCGAAAAACTAAGCCAAACAGAGAAAACAACAATCCTGA
>NW_004443954.1:18423295-18426689 GCF_000243295.1 Trichechus manatus latirostris | reverse complement strand
AAGTACAAGAAAAAAAAAAACAAAGACAGAGGCAGAAAACAGACTGAGAAATGAGGCTACCATACAAGATTGATGTCATGGAGCCCTTGCCAAAGGTGCCCTACAAATTTAGTTCTAAGCTTTCTAACAGCTCAAACCTAGAAGAAAAAGAGCATTGGTAGTAAAAAGACATTTTAATTTTCTAGTGGATACATCTAGCACTGAGGGAAAAAGAGACGAGATGCATGAATACCACTTCACTTGATTTTAAGGTTCTTCTTCATACATGGATTATTTAAATCTCACAGCAAATACAGGGGTCAGTGTCATCCTCCCCACTGATGGGAGAAAAATGCAGCTGAGAGGTTAAAAGGCCTGTCCGTGTCAGCCAGTGCCAGCACGCAGCCAGAAACTCAAATCTTCTGACTCCACAGCCTGGCCGTGAGGTAGGGATGGGAAACCCAAATTTCAGCACCTGTGAGCATGAACTAAAAAATAATGAATACTAGCCTGAAATCCCTCCTTGCAGTATTATACCCCACCCTATCCCCACCCACACCCCCCAAAAAAGTAAATACATGGATCAGAAGGTTTCCAGATATTCAGAGCTTCACCACAGGCCCTTTCCCTCTTCCTCTTCCACAACAATCTACTCTGTGCACTTAAGAATGTAACAAATGTTTTCATTCCAACCAGTCTACCACAGTTTCTGGATAATCTCGCAACTCATCCTTCCCTGTGGCTGTCCAAACTTGGTCTTAATTAAAATCGAGGAGACCTTGCATCTGCCCACTGTGTACCTCATCTACCTCCCAAGCCAAAAAGAAAAAGAGAGGAAAAGCTTTTGTTGAGTCTGGTGCACCTGCTTGCACCACCAGAGCCACAGAGCACGCTCCTCGCCATCTGCACAGTCTTTGGTGTGAGTTCTGCAGCACTCTGCTTTCAAAAAACGGTGATAAAATGGTCTTGGAGGAGGCACTAGCATCACATTACCAAAAAAAATCCTGTTGCTGTCAAGTCGATTCCGATTCATAGCGACACTATAGGACAGAGTAGATCTGCCCCATAGGGTTTCCAAGGAGCAGCTGGATTTGAACTGCCGACTCTTTGGTTAGCAGCCTGAGCTCTTAACCACTGAGCCAGCAGGGCTCCGTATTGCTAAGGAATACAGTGAAATGAAGCACATGTGAAATGGAAAAAATCTTTCCTCTAAACCCCTTCATTCCGCATACTAAGTACACACAGACATTCTGAACAACACAAAGCAGCCTACTGGTTTTTCTTATGGAAATGGAGGATAGAGCTGGTCTTGACAATGGTTTCAGGGGACAAAAAGAGACCTATCCTCCAAAAATATATCCCCCACCTGACAGATGCCCAATACTTCTTCAACAGGACGGAAGCCTTCAATGTAAAATTCGTGATAAAGCTTATAGTTTAAACGCCCCTGAAAATTCAAACTGTTTGGACAGGAAAAAGTTCAAGGCCCATGGGGTCAATTTATTCCCTCCTTCAACAAATAGTTTTCCAGACCCTACACTGTACCAGGCACTGTATTAAGGGCTTGGGATACACTGATTTTGACAGAACAGACAAAAAGCCCTGGCCTCGTGGATCTTTCATTCTATCAGGGTGACAGCGAACGCAAGGCAAGGAGCATCAAGGAGGTGTACACATAGTAGGGGGTGCACAGAAAGGGCCAAGCCAGAGACCTGGGGGGGTCAGAGGTCAGGGAAGAATTTCCCAAGCAGATGATAGCTAAGCTGAGTCTCCAAGAGTAAGCTAAGAGAAAATGTGAAAAAAAAGCTCATTCCAAGCAGAGAGAACAGCCTGAGAAAGACAATGAAGTTAGAGGTCACCAATGGCCAAATGCAGGCCTCAGGATGTGACACTGTGGCTTGCAGTCCCTGCCTAAAAGCTGGAATTGATCCTCAAGGGAACACTGAAGGCTTTTAAGGAGGGGGGACAACATGATCCTGGGAGTCCCTGGCTGCTAACCAAAAACCTGGAGATTCAAGTCCACTCAGAGAAATCTCAGAAGAAATTCCTGGTGATCTACTTTTGAAAAATTAGCCACTGAAAACCCCACAGAGCACGGTTCTACTCCAACACACATGCAGTCACCATGAGTCAAAATCAACTTGACAGCAACTGGTTTAACGTGACCATGTTTGCATTTTAAAATGTTATTCCAGCATCTGTATAGATGGTGGACTATGAAAGGGTAAGTCTAACTGGTTCGAAAGCAGCTATAACAGTCCAGGTAAGAGATGGAGAGGCCAGGAGACAGAGCCTTCCAGAGCCTGCCTCCTGGATGAAGACCAAGGCTAACGCGTCCCTGAAATGTCCCCCGAGGGATCCAAAATAACCCAAATAGTCCACCCTTAGTAGGTCCAAGAGTTTATAAGCTCAGATGAACTTTTAAGGAATCCCAAATGGATTCATAAAACATAAATTAGTTCGTTTCACATTTGAAGCCTTAAAAGATCAATATTTCTCACCACCTTTTGCTTTATTACTGCTTTACTTCCTATTAAAGAATAAACATGTTCTGCTCTTAAAGTTATGGATAACATCAACAGAGTTAACCAGGTAAGCTGAGTCTACGTAAGCAAAGTGAAGCAGAAGATTAAAGCAACTGCCCAGGTAATTCAAGCCCCTCAAGGTCAGCAAATAATAGACATGAGCATAAAGAAATTCAACTCTGATATGTCATATAAATAAATAATACAGGGCCTCTTCTTCAGGGAAAATAATTTTTAAGATATCTTTGGTAATTTTCTCTTTCAATCAGCAAGGTTGCTAAGAAACATCATAAAAAGCTGTCAGTTTTTGAAAAAAATTATTATTAATAACAATAATAATCTATCCTAAACTTATGAGTGAGAATTATAAAAGACCCAAAGGTAAAATTTTCTAATTAAAGTTTCTATAATAAGTTACAGCAAAGGGCACAAATGACTTAACCTGATTAGAAATTCCTCCCAACGCAATGAACCATTAACAATGTCATCACCCTAGATGGGCTGCATGTAGAGGATGGGATGACAATGACATCTGACTGAACAGGCCGGGGGCTGAGGGGCAGGGGGGCAGTCCTACATCATTCACTACTGAAGTATCAAACCACTCAGCTTAGAAATCTAAAATTGTATTTTCCTACTTAAGCTACTCTTTATGTTCAATTTTAATTTGTCTGTGTATATTAAAGATGTGAAGATACCTGGGGCACATTCATTTGTTCTACAAAAAAATTAAATGATACATGTGCAGCCTTAATGAAATTCTCCATCCTCCAGGAGAGAAAAGGCCCAGCAGTCCCCACCCTGGTCAGGTCCCACCTGGAATGCTATACTTGGCTTGACTCCTTGTTAGGAGGGACTCTGCCAACTGGAAACAGGCCCAGAGCAGGGGA
>NW_004443954.1:18420525-18422567 GCF_000243295.1 Trichechus manatus latirostris | reverse complement strand
ATGTTGGCAAAGAATACTGAATATACTGTGGACTACTAGAAGAATGAACACATCAGTCCTAGAAGAAATACAACCAGAATGCTCCTTAGAAGCAAGGATGCTGAGAATTTGGCTCACTTACTTTGGATACATCATCAGGGAAGAGCAATCACTAGAAAACGACATCATATTTGGTAACGTAGAAGGTCACTGAAAATGAGGGAAATCTTCCATGAGATGGATTGATACAATAGCCACAACAATAAACTCAAACAAAGCAACCATCATGAAGATGGCACAGGATGGGGCAACATTTGGTTCTGTTATACATAAGGTCGCCAAGAGTCAGAGCAGACACAATAGCAACTAATAACAACAATTATTACTCTATCTCACAGAAACAGGAATTTATATCCTTTAGACTCAGTTCAAGGTCCTTCATGAATTAGCTCCAACATACCTTCTCTACTATATATTCCATTAACTGTCCCCCTTACCATGAATCTTTCCTTCCAGATGCATTAAAGGATTTGTCTTTCCTAGTATGAGCTCTATATTGTCCCAACTCCGAGTCTTTTTGCATGTTGCCCCCTCTTCCCCACCTCCCCCAGTATCCCCATACACAATGTTATCCCCCTTCACGGATCACCCCAACTACTACTTCCACACCTTTTACCACCTACCATTTTAACCTCCTTGATGGCAGACTTTGGATATGATTTATGTTCCTTTACTCAAAGCATGCAGCACCTTGCATGAGGGAAAACAAACATCGCCAACCGCACCTGTGAGCCTGATGAAGCTAATCAACATATATGTTTGGTACATAGGTCCACATCTACAGATTCTCCAGACATATTAAACGTCTGGCAAGCTAAGGATGCTCCCTCTAGTTTGCCAGTTTGCCACAATCCCCACCAGTTCCTATTACTCCCCATACAGATGAAGTTGAGGATCAGTAGCTATTTATATTCCTTTGCTCTCCTGACTGCTCTCATTTATAGTACCTGCCTGGCTCTCAGAAACAAGTAAGCTCATAACTCCTGCAGTAAATGATGAATAAATAACTGTTGATGGATAAATGGTTATCACATGAGGAACAAGTGAAGGAACTAAATATACCTGACAAGAAAAATGGCGACTGTGTGATATGGTAACTGTATGCAGTACTTTGAAGGACGTCACGTGGAAGTACAGTTATATTTGTTTTGTGTAGATCCAGAGTTCCAAAACAGAAACAATGGGGGAGATTACAGAACTTTCTGACTTTTGGAATTGCTCAAAAGCAAAATGGGTTTCTTCAGTGAGGAATGAATTTCCTGGCCCTGAGCTGTTCAGGCTGAGGCTGCCCAGCCACAGCGTCTGAGATGGGAGGCCCAACTAGCTGCCCTCCGGGCACCTGTTCCACCCAGAGAATCTAGGACTTAAGCCTCTTCCCAAAACTCATTTGCTGTCTTATAGGAAAACAGATCACTGAACAAGACAGCGTGTATTCTGTATGGAAGTGCTGCTTACAGGGCGTGTATAGTGCAGGAGAAAAGGCTCAAGGAGGAAACCCTGAGAAACCCCATTAATTAAGGATGGTGACTGCACATAGGAACAACTGGCAGAAAAACGGGCTCAAAAAAGACCAAAGGAAGAAAGTTTCCAGAAAGTTCCATTTCAAATGCAGCAGAGTTGGAATTGCTGTCAGAATCTTAAAGCGCTCATTGGATCTGGGGGATAAGAAGATCATCGGTGACCTTGGTCTAAGAAGTACCAGCAGAGACCAGGGTGGAGTTGTAGGGGGCAGATTTACACTCCTGAAATGCCTCAAATTTAAATTTAAGGAAGTATCTCCACACGAGATTATATATATATATGAACTATACCCTTAGAATTATGTTACAAGCATCAACTTGATAAATACAAGCATTTAAATTATACCACAATTGTTTTAACTCTTTTGGAAATTATTTTTTCATATAAATAATATAAATGAATCAAAAAAGGAAACAAAGTAGCCAAGGCCACTGCCAGCATCAGTGAGGCCTGAAGTTCAGTGGAGTGGTGAGTACACAAAT
>NW_004443954.1:18418190-18419427 GCF_000243295.1 Trichechus manatus latirostris | reverse complement strand
AAGAATGTAGTTCGTGAAAGAGGAAAGAAAAAGAAAAACGGAAAACTTATCAATGAAATAATACAAGAATACTTCTGAGAAATAAAAGACAGGATTATCCTGATTAAATGGGTCCACCAAATGCCCAGCACAAAGTGAAAAAAGAACCACACCAAAGTATATGGTTGTGAAATTTCAAAACAACAGCAGTAAAAAGAAAATTCTAAAAGCTCCCAAAGAGGGAAAAAGAAAAAGTTCACATAAAAGGAGTTGAGAAGTTGAATGGTACTAGATCTTTCAACCCCAACACTGGAAACTAAAAGGCAATGCAACAATGACATCAAATTTCAGAGGGAAAATACTTTCAACCTAGATGGCTATCGCCAAGCAAATGATGGTCAAGTATGACAATATAATAAAGATACTTGCAGACATACAGGGTTTCAACACATTTATCTCTCACATGTCCCTTCTCTCAGGAAATTACTGGAAGATGAACTGTAAAAGGGAATAAACTAAGAAACTGAAACTCCCTGAAATGAGGGAGCAATCCAGTGCAAGGATGGCATGGCATCCAACAAACATGGGACTCAACGCGAGAACAGCAAACGACGTCCCAGGCTTACAGTGAAGAGATCCCAGGAGAATGCTGGGAAATAGGCCTAAAGGGTAGTATTCCAGATAGCGCAGAAGAATGGATGAGAAGTCTCCAACGGGAACAAGGATGGACTAGAAGGAAGGACTATTTCATACATTTACCTGCCATCTGTCATAGGGTGTAGAAATGAACTCATGATAGATAAATAAAACTTAAAATCACAAAAATACATAGTCATTATGTTAAGTGAAACACCAAAACCAAAACTCACTGCAGTCAAGTCAATTCTGACTCATAGGGACCCTACAGAATAGGGCAGAACTGCCCCATAGGGTTTCCAAGGCTGTGAATCTTTACGGAAGCAGGCTGCCACATATTTCTCCTGTGAAGCAGCTGCCGGGTTCAAACCGGTTAGCAGCCAAGTGCTTTAACCACTGTGCCACAAGGACTCCTTTAGGTAAAATAAACCAGACACAAAAGGACAACTATTGTATGAGTCCATTTTTATGAAATATCTAGAATACGCAAATGCATAGAGACAGAGGGTAGATTAGTGGTCACCAGGGGCTGGGGGCAGGGGGAGTAAGGAGTTATTGCTTAATTGGTAGAGTTTCTGTTTGGGATTATGAAAAGATTGGAAATTGATAGTGGCAATGGTTA
>NW_004443954.1:18412678-18414014 GCF_000243295.1 Trichechus manatus latirostris | reverse complement strand
GGACAGCCAACCTGCAGCCGGTTACCTTCCTCGTAGCCCCACTCCACACCCTCCTCCTCTTCCTCCTCATCCTCTTCCTTCTCGGGGAAGGCGACGGAATCTTCGATGAAGCTCAGGTCAGCCATGGGAAGCTCCGCGGGTCCCCTCGGCGCTCTCGCCGGTGGCGTCTCCGCCTCTGCAGGGCGAGCGACGGAATTTGCGGGCAGCGGCGGAGGGAGTGTGAGCGGTCGCGAGTGAGTGTGGGCGCGAGGGCGAGCGGACAGGCAGCGTCCGGCCGCAGTGATCGCGTCCCAAGTTGTTCGCCGAGGGAGGGAGCAGCCACAGCTCGGGGAGCTCGCGCCGGGCGAATTATAAACTCGGCTGGGGCGTGTCTAGCACGCGAGGACCCGCCCCCTTGGCTCGGTGGCCGGGGACCCGAGGGTGGACTTGCAGGAAATGGCCCTCGGGGCGATCTTGCCGAGCCGATAGAAACAGCAGGACCCTAATACTTCCACCTCCCATCCTGCTCTCCCACACGGGCTCCTGACTTGTCTCCCGCGCCGAATTTCCAGAATCTGGCGAGTCACCCGAGGTCAGCCCTCAGGCCCCCTGATGGGGGAGCAGGGAAGGAGCATTTATTGAGCACCTGTTATGTGCAAGGAACTAAGCCAAGGACTTTTTGCCCATATTATTGTTCATTCCTACACCAGGAATCATGAAAAGGAAAAAAAAAGCAAGGGATGTGGGAGGAGAGAGAGAGGTTGCCAAGGGTAGGCGAAAACAAGGGGATAGGAAAAAACGGGACTAGGAGACACCTCTCTCCCCCACCCCCGTCACAAAATAAAAGACAGTTTCCGGCTCAGAATCTTTATTGCATAGTATATCATTTATATTTTAACTCTTCCTTAGAGCGCAGTGCTAACTTGAGTAAGGAAAATTTTCCAAGAAGCTTGTAGTTCCTAAAAATAAATTTAGTAAATAAGAAAAAGTGTTTTAGCTAGAGCAGTAAATATAATTTAGGAAGCTTTTTCTGTAGAAAAATATTATTTCAAAGACGATAAAAAGCAATAAAGAAAGGGTGTTTGTTTTTAGTTTCAGAGTCTGGAGTGCTGCTACAGGCCAGCTTGCTGTGTACACAGCTCCCAATTGCCCAGTGAAATCTCAATAACGATACGGACACATTGCATAACAAACAGCAACGTTCGTTCCAGATCCAGAGGTCATATTGTTACTTCTTTAAAATACTTCCAATCCAGTATTGATGGCTTCTGTTCCCTGTTCCAATGCCTTTTAAAAGTCCTAGCCAATAACCCCTAACCAGGTGATCTTATATTTTTAGGAGGTATACATGCATAAC
>NW_004443954.1:18409373-18411087 GCF_000243295.1 Trichechus manatus latirostris | reverse complement strand
CCAGCAACGTATAAGCCATTCCACTGTGCATCCAAATTTTCAATTAACAGCCTTAATTGCTTTGAGACTATGTGCTTTGAATTTCTGCTAATTAACAGCACCTTAAGACCTTCTCTTCTCACATTCCTGTATTATATTATCACTAAAGATGGAATTTCTATTTCTAGTTATTGAAAGGTTTCTGTCACTATAAAATCTAAACACTCAGATAAAAGATATAGGCCAATTCTTTGATTTACAAAATAGACCAAGCACATCTAGATCCAATATCAGACAATCTAAAAATAGGTATGCTCTACATTATAAACATAACTACTCCACATATCCCTCCATATAATTTTTAATCCATTTCAATCTAATGTCATGTTAAATTCTTTAAATTAACTTCATACTACTCATTTATAGTGTTTGTGTAACTAACAGAGGGCAAACAACATCAGTAGAACAATTTGTTAAAACTAAACCAAATCAAACCCGTTGCCATCGAGTCGATTCAGACTCTTAGTGACCCTATAGGACAGAGTAGAACTGCCCCATAGAGGTTCCAAGGAGCAGCTGGTGGATTTGAACTGCCGTCCTTTTGGTAAATAGCTGAGCTCTTAACCACTGTGCCACCAAGGTTCCCTGTTAAAATTAAGACCTATATAAAAAACCATACCTGCTGGTGTCGAGTCTATTCCGACTCAAAGCAACCCTACTGGACAGAGCAGAACTGCCCCATAGGGTTCCAAAGGCTGTAAATCTTCATGGAAGCAGACTGACACATTTTTATCCCACTGAGTGGCTGGTGGGTTCTAACTGCGGACCTTTTAGTTAGTAGCCAAATGCACCACCAGGACTCCGAAGACCTATGTAACTAATTACTCTTTAATACTACCTCCCTTCCTACCTTGAAGGCAATGGGTTTGGTTTGGTTTTGGGTACCCTCCTACAACTTGCCATCAAGTCGATTCCGACTCATAGCAACCTCATGTGTGTCAAAGTAGAACTGTGCTCCATAAGGTTTTCAGTGGCTGATTTTTCAGAAGTAGATTGCCAGTCCATTCTTCCCAGGTGCCTCTGGGTGGACTTGAACCTCAAACCTTTTGATTAGCAGCTGAACACATTAACCGTTTGCACCACCCAGGAATTCCATTTAATACTAAGAGAATATAAATAAAAATGCCTAAAAGGGACAAAATAATTTAAGTGTCAAAGGAACAAAGAGATACTAAGATCACTTGACAGCACCCTGTACCTACACAACTCTGTTCCCCTATCTTTCCTCACTCTAGCCTACCCTACCAAGACTTTCTTAATGTATTGGTGATTTTGGGCCCTAGATTAGTCATAAACAATTATTACTTCTCCACGTGTGCACCTTATGACTAAGGACAACTCAGGGATAGAACTAAGATGTGGATCAAATGGCTTCTATCCAGACCTTTAACTCATGAACTTCAACAACAATCAATTGTTGTCTTCCATGATGTGCACTGCCCTGCCATAGGCATTGTGGAGGACCCCAAAATGAACAAAGCACTGCTTGTGTCCTCAGGGAATGTACAGTCTTCTTCAGGAGAAAAATAAATCATTAACTACAATACAATACAAAATATGTTAGGTAGAGGTGCAAGTACCATTCCAAGAAAGATGCAATTCATTCTGAAGGGAAGAAGGTTTCTTGGAAGAGATGGTATTCAAAGCAAACCAGATGCTCCATGGGAGAAAGATG
>NW_004443954.1:18402981-18407673 GCF_000243295.1 Trichechus manatus latirostris | reverse complement strand
ACCCTGGTCTAAAACAGTGCTCTTATTTCCACTTTGAAAATTTCTTAGGAGCCTCGGCCCTAACTAGGGTCCTCACAGTATCACGACACAGTGAGAAAGCCCTTACCGGTAGAAAATCTTTGTCTCCTCTAAATAATCACAGAGCACAGCTCTCTTCTCTGAGACCACAGCAGTTATGCGTTGGACCCTATGCCTCATGAGCACCAAAATGACTTGAGACAAAGTTGGGATGTTTGAGACCAGTGTATCGATGACTCCTAAATCTACCTTTATAGCATGCAAAACCTTCTCTAGGGAGCCTTCCTGGTCTCCAGCCAAAGGAAACTCTCTCCCTACCCAAACGGTTAAAGTGCTGCTTCCTAGTGCTTCCGTGGAGTCCCTGGGTGGCACATATGTTTAAGCACTGGACTACTGACAGAAAGGTTGATGTTCAAACCCACCTAGAGGCACCTTGGAACTAAGGCTGCGTGATCTGCTTCTAATAAATCAGCCATTGAAAACCCCGTGGAGCACTGTTCTACTCTGCATACATGGGGTCACCATGAGTCAGAATAAACTCTATGGCAACTGTCAACAACAACAGTGCTTCCATAATACCCTGTACAGACCGCTATCTCTCAAATCAAGATTATATTGTCAGTACATATTTTATGATTTTCTCCAGTAGACAATGAGATTCTCCTAAGAGCTTTTATTCTTCTTTGTATACCTTATAGCACATGGCAGGTCCTTAGGCCTTCATTTCCCTGTACCCACATTTCTCCCTCTAGCCCACCAGCCAGACAGTAACCTGATTAGCCTCTATAAATATATTAGTGCCATAAAAGTTATGACTACAAAGGTGGAAGTATTCAGGGTGCAGTGGGGCCACAAAAAAGGGAATGATCAAGTTTACCTGGTGGCAGGTGTGTCAATAGGGGCTTCATAAAGGAAGTGACATGTGAGCTGGGTCTTGAAAGATAAATAATGACTTCTTTGACTACAGGAGGGAAGAGGAAGGAAAGCAAGAAAAACATTCCTGACAAAAGCAAAAGCAAACAAGAAAAACTAGAATATAGAAACCAGCGTGGCTTCACTTTTTGATCAAGTTTATTTTTCTTTTTCCATGATGTTAGCAGACTGATAAAGGGAAAAATAACAAATTTAAATAGTGTGCCTATGCTTATTTTAGTGATTTTTTTAAAAAGTCTCAAAATAATCTCACAACGTGAGATAAAATACAAAATAGATGATACTTTTAATTAAGTACAGAGTTGAGTGAACCAAACAAACAGACAAACAAAAATCCATACCCGTTGCTGTCTAGTCAATTCTGATTCATGGCAACCCCTTGTGTTATAGAGTAGAAATGTGCTCCATAGGGTTTTATGACTGTCAGCTTTACAGAAGCAGATCTCCAGGCCTTTCTTCCATGGCAATGCTAGGTGGGTTTGAACTGCCAACCTTTTAGTCGACAAATGCAAACTGTTTGCACCACCCAGGGACCTAGTTGATTGAACAGCAATGCTAAAAATGTTCTGAACCCTTCTGGATCTTAAGAGAGGATGTCATGGCCAAGTTAGAGTAGCCCCTTGGCCACACCTGTACTTCAGTTCCCACAGCATCTGGGATGCCTCACTCTGCCCTACAATGTGCTGCAGGAGGTGCAGCTATAGGAGGTGCAGCTAGACCTATTACACAAGCTGGCACACCAGTTCACAGGAAAAGAATAATTTGAGTGCTGTAGTAGTCTCCAAAAATGGCTGCTGCAGCTCCTGCCCTCCCTGAAGACACATGCTGTTCTTGCCATCAAGAGTGGAGGCCTATTTCCCCTCCCCGGGAATCAGGCTGGAATCAGCCTTATGATTTGCTGTGTCCGATAGACTGTGGCAGAGTGATGCTATGCCAGCTTTAGGCTAAGCCTTTACGACTCCTCCTAGATTTCTCTTCTGCTCTCAGAAACAAGTCCTCCAGAAAGAAATCCTACCACCGAGACCGCCATGCTGTGAGACAGCTCAAGCTGCCATGTGGAGAATGCGAGAACACCCGGAGGAGCACGGAGGCTCAGGCATGCACATGAGCCCTCCGGGACCTTCTACCCAACTCAGCCACAGCTGACTGCAGCCAACTGAGGGACCCCAGCCGACACCATGCAGAATAGAAAAACTGCCCGCTTGAGTCTGCCTGAATTCCTGGCCCACAGAGTTGTGAGAAAGAATAAATCATTGTTTTAAGCCACTGAGCTTTTGGGTGATTTATTATGCAGCAGAGAAAATGGAAACAAGCACTCACAACATAGGAACCAGATACTCTGCTAAACACGACGTAGACGACTTCCTTTGACCTTCGTAAGAGCCTCAATATCATTCCCATTTTTAGATGAGAAAACAAAGGCTGAGACGTCCACGGCCACACATAGAGGTATTGTGGCCCAAGGTCTGTCTCACTGCAGAACCTGTGCTTTGAACACCAAACCCTTCTGCCTTCTGAGTGGGAGAACCCGGTAAATGCACTCCATCTCCACCACCAGGAGGAACATGGGGCTTTGGAATGCCCTTAGGAATCAAACACTAACCTAGATGCACACTCCAACCCTACTGCATCCTTCCTCTGGACAAACTGGGTGATATGCTGGACCAGCCTTGGCAGCCGGAGTCAGAAGGCCAAAAAAGGGGAGGGTAAAGGAAGCCAAGGTCTCTGGGTCCCGCAACAGTTTGCGCTCAGCTGCTAATTGAAAAGTGACAGTTTGAATCTACCCAGTTGCACCACAGAAGAAAGGCCTGGTGGTCTACTTCCTTAAGATCACAGTCATTAATAACCCTATGGAGTACACGTTGACTCTGACACACATGGAATCACTATGAGTCAGAATCAACTTCAACAGGAGCAGGTTTTTAAAGGAAGCAGAGTTTAAAGGATGAACAGCACAACAACTGAAACTTGCCCCTTTAAAACCCTGCTTAAACACAGAAAAAGGAATCAGTGGCTGGAATCCCATGTTGCAGAGATTTGCTCCTAACCAAGTCCTACTCTGTAGCGATGCTTTGGGCCATCTTTGTTCCATGTCTGGCCTTTCATCTCTCTGTCCTTCTGGGCTTAGTTTGTTTTATCCCATTCTCTAACTTCAGTGCCTTGATTCACCCCCCTCTCCAGTGTCACACTGCTCTTAGTCTACCTAATCATCCACCTCAGGCTTGCCCTGCCCAGACTCACAGTCCAGAAGCTCATGTCTGTTGATAGGCTGTGGAAGTCCCTAGATTAATGTGCTTGGCTGCTCGCTCAAAAGTTGGAGGTTCAAGTCCACCCAGAGGATCTACTTCTCAAAAATTAGCCATTGGAAACCCCCATTGAGCAGTTCTACTCTGACACACATGGGATTGCCATGAGCTGGAATTACTTGAGAGCAACCGGTTTGGTTTTTTTGTTTTATTTTTGTTGTTTTGGTGGGGGGGAGGGTTTGGATGAGCTGTAGAGTCCTGCTCATTGGCTGGTGATTTATTAAGCACCTATAAGGTGTTATTATGTGTGTAGTGTGATACAGCTTATTAATCATAATAATATGACACAAAGTATTTTCTTTTAGATGAAGCAACTGAGACTCAGGGAATTAAGTATTTTGCCCACGGTCACACAGCTACAAATAGAGGAGTTAAGATTTGAACACAGGTCTAACTAGCTCTAAAGCCAGTGTTCATTCTATAACCCTTTTCCAGAGTCAGATTTTAGGTACTTTGTACCAAAAAGCTCATTCAAAGTATCATTAGTCACTCATCTATTCATATTTGCACCCAACTCCTGATAGGATATGAATTAAGTGCCTGCTTGGCAATCTAAACTACTACTCCTCAGAACAAAGCATTCAAGATGTTTTACATTAAATATTTCTATTCCATAAAGAGTTTGTATAATGAAGAGGAGCCTGGGACACTAATGAAATACACAGAGTGATAAACATTTCTGATGTTAATGGAGCACAGCAGTTGACATTATGATTGGAACCCCATTGATTAGGCTTCACTGAGTATTACTTTTAGCACAGCTATCAATAATGGGAGAGGAAGTCTAGCTTGGTGCTTAGTATTACTAAGCACTAAACAAAAACTTAGTGCACTGGTTTCAGCTGGACTTTAATTATTTAAGGGGCAGAAACATACAACATTATAACTAGATATTCCCTACCTTGACAGAGGAGATAGCAACAGAAAAATAGACTAAAACTACAGCATGAAAGATTTAGGTGAGATACAGTAATCATCAGACATTAAGAATTACTAAAGGAATTCTGGGAAGATGACAGCATAAACAGACCATCGTTCCAACCCTCTCCCACAAATACAACAAGGAAATGGCATTTGGCTTTGAGAGACTGAATTGGGGAGCAGAGGAAAGCAGTGGGGAACTGCAAACAGGCAAGAATCAGTGAATCAACAATGAGTCACATTAGGAACACTTCTCCCACTGTCCCTGCCCCTCCCCCCACCCACGTGGGCTGCCCTGTGGGCTGCTTCACCTGGGCAAGTGGCCTCAGAGAAAGAGCCTCTTTGCCTAACCACCACACTCCCTGCCTGTACAAAGAGACAGGACTGCAAGCTTCTGCTCTAAAATAAACAAGGCAGACCTTCCCAGGGGTTCGTTTGGAGTTTGCCAGCACCTCCCCACCCAGACACTGTCAGCTGCAAGCCTATTGTGAATGGCTACAGAAGGCCCTCTGCA
>NW_004443954.1:18400298-18401200 GCF_000243295.1 Trichechus manatus latirostris | reverse complement strand
ATCCAAATATGCATATAGGAATGACCAAATCATGAGAAAAATGAAAGAATATAATACAACAACATTAAACATAATTAAAGACCTAAAGGAAAACATAGACAAAGACCTAGAAGAAATAAGGAAAACAATGCAAGAACAAAATGAGGATCTAAAATAAGAGATATTGCAACTGAAAGGGACAATAATGAAAAAGAGAAATACAATAGAAGGAATTACCAACAGATTTAATCAGGCAGAAGAAAGAATCAGTGAATTAGAGAATAAGATATGTAAAATTACAGATGTTGAAGAACAAGAACGGAGGCTGAAGAAGGCTGAGCACAGTTTATTGGAATTATGGGACAAGAGACCTAATATATGCATCATGGGAATTCCAGAAGAAGATGAGAGAGAGAAAGGAACAGAAAGAATATTTGAAGATATAATGACAGAAAAATACCACAGTCTAATGAAGGACATGAATCTACAAATTGAGGAAGCTCAAAGAACTCCAAGCAGGATGTCTTAGGCGGGTTCTCTAGAGAAGCAAAACCAGTGAGGCGTATATATACATATAGGTAATGGCTCACACAGTTGTAGAGTCTGGAAAGTCCCAAGTCTATGGGTCAGGGATCAGGCTGGAGGCTTCTCCTGACTCATGTAGCTGCAGAGGCTGATGAACCCAAGATGAGCAGGTCAGATGGCAGGCTGCTGGCTCAAGTCCCAAGAACTGGAGTTCAGATAATTACAAGATGAATACAGGATCCAGAGCAGAGCAAAAGCAGTGAGCTTTTCCAGAAAGTCCATTTATATTGGATGCGGGCCATATCCCCAAGGAAACTCCCTTTCCACTGATGGGCTGTTCATAGCAGATATCATGGAGGAGATTACATTACATCAGATCTCATCTCATGGAGGTGATT
>NW_004443954.1:18397134-18398209 GCF_000243295.1 Trichechus manatus latirostris | reverse complement strand
TAAGAAATGGAAAAGGGGGCATTACAAGTGACTCAATAGAAAAGAGAATTATGACAGCATATTATGAACAACTGTACAGCAACAAACTGGACAACCTAGATGAAATGGACAAATTCTTCGAAGGACACAACCTACACAAACTGATTCAATAGTAAATAGAAAGTCTCAACAGACCCATAACAAGTGAAGAGATTGAATCAGTGATCAAAAACCTCCCAACAACAATAACAAAAACGTCATGGACCAGATGGCTTCATTGGGGAATTCTGCCAAACATTTAGAGAAGAATTGACACCAATATTATTTAAACTCTTCCTAAAGATAGAGAAGGAAGGAATACTCCCGAATTCATTCTATTAAGCAAAGATAATCCTGATACCAAAACCAGACAAAGACACCAGAAGAAAACTACAGACCAATATCTCTTATGAATACAAATGCAAAAATCTTCAACAATATACTAGCAAACAGAATCCAACAGCATATTGAAAGAGTCATACACCATGACCAAGTGAGCTTTATTCCAGGAATGCAGGAATGGTTCAAGATTAGAAAATCAAACAACGTAATATACCACATCAATAGAACAAAGGAAAAGAACCACATGGTCATCTCTATGGATGCAGAAAAAGCATTTAATGAAATCAAACACCCTTTCTTGATGAAAACCCTAAAAAAGATTGGAATAGAGGGGAAGTTCCCCAGTATGATTCAGGGCATATATGAAAAGCCAACAACCAACATTATACTTAATGGAGAAAGACAGCTTTCCCCTTGAAATCAGGAACAAGACAAGGGTGCCTACTCTCACCACTTCATTCAATATTGTATTAGAAGCCCTCGCCAGAGTAATAAGACAATAAAAAGATATAAAAGGTATCCAGATTAGAAAACAAATAAAATTATCTCTATTTGCAAATGACATGGTCTTACATATAGAAAATCCCAAAGAGTCCACAAGAAAACTAGAGCTAATAGAGAAGTTTAGCAAAGCTGCAAGGTGCAAGTTCAACGAACAAAAATCAGTTGGATTTCTGTACACCAAAAAAGAAAAACAAACCTCTTGCCATCATCA
>NW_004443954.1:18392614-18395080 GCF_000243295.1 Trichechus manatus latirostris | reverse complement strand
ATTGACTGATTTTCAGAACTAGATCACCAGGCCTTTCTTCTTTTCTGTCTTAGTTTGGCAACTCCACTGAAACCTGTTCAGCATCATAGCAACACACAAGCCTCCATTGACAGGTGGCTGTGCTTGAGGCGCATGGACTGGGAATCGAACCCTGGACTCCCACATGGAGAGCAAGAATTCTACCACTGCAATGTTTGGGATACCACTATGAATAGGATCAGTCTCTGTCTTCAAGGAGCTCACAGCCTTGGAAGTACTCTACCCACACTCAGAATGCCTGAGTGATGATCATGAGAAACAGGCTTTACAAATCATGGTATGATCACTGGAAAAAGTCCTCAGGCTTGAGAGTTTTTGGTTCACACAGAGCCATCACAAAAAGGGCAAGCCTGATGTGTAGAAGCTGTGACTGTAAATCAGAGAACCCCAATGTATGCTTTCATGGTGATAAGAACCACACACACGTTGCTTCCTCCATGTTCGTGCATTATGATGTTGATGAGGCTAGTATTCTGTGTGAAAGGCAAAAATGTGATATTATAAAAAAAATCAGTTCACAATTGTAAAAGAAATAAAAGCTATACATATGAAAGCTCTTAAAAATTGTAAATAATTATACAAATGTAAATTACCTTCATAATCATTGTTAAATTGCTTCTCAAATCACATGTCTAAAACAAAATTCTTTCCCTACTCGCCCCACCCTGCCCTCACCATCCCACTTTTATGTTCCTTTTTGCAACTAGTGAAGCCTACATTCATTCAATGTAGAAAGCTTGCAATCAACCTATACTATTTTCACGTTCAGCACCAATATTCCTCTCTAACTCAACCCTTTTAATTCTATTTCAAAACATGTCTCTCAATCCCTGCCTTCCTTTTGATCCCCACACCTTCTGCCATAGTTCAAAAATCTGTCACATTTTTTAACGAAATGGAGAGACAAATCACCAACTTCATATGGAAAGTGAAGAGGCCCCCAATAAGTAAAGTGTTACTGAAGAAGAACAAAGTGGGAGGCCTCACACTACCTGATTTTAGAACCTATTATATCACCACGGTAGTCAAAACAGCCTGGTACTGGTATAACAGATACACAGAACAATGAAACAGAATTGAGAATCCAGACATAAATTCATCCACCTATGAGCAGCTGATATTTGACAAAGGCCCAAAGTCCATTAAATGGGGAAAAGACAGTCTCTTCAACAAATGGTGCTGGCATAACTGGATATCCATCTGCAGAAAACTGAAACAAGACCCATACATCACACCATGTACAAAAACTAACTCAAAATGGGTCAAAGACCTAAATATAAAATCTAAAATGATAAAGATCATGGAATAAAAAATAGGGTGAACGCTAGGAGCCCTGATACCTGGCATAAACCGAATACAAACCATAATTAACAATGCACAAACACCAGAAGAGAAACTAGATAACTGAGAGCTCCTAAAAATCAAACACTTAACGCTCATCAAAAGACTTCACCAAAAAAGTAAAAAGAGAACCTACAGATTGGGAAAAAATTTGGCTACCACATATCCAATCAGGGTCTAATCTCTAAAATCTACAAGATACTGTAAAACCTCAACAACAAAAAGACAAATAACCCAGTTAAAAAATGGGCAAAGGATATGAACAGGCACTTCACCAAAGAAGACATTCAGGCAGCTAATAGACACATGAGGAAATGCTCACAATCATTAGCCATTAGAGAAATGCAAATCAAAACTGCAATGAAATACCATCTCACCCCAACAAGGCTAGCACTAATCCAAAAAACACAAAATAATAAGTGTTGGAGAGATTATGGAGAGACCCGAACACTTATACACTGCTGGTGAGAATGTAACATGGTACAACCACTTTCAAAATGGATTTGGCACTTCTTTAAAAGCTTGAAATAGTACCACATGATCCAGCAATCCCAATCCTTGGAATATATCCTAGAGAAATAAGAGCTGTCACGCAAATAGATACATGCACACCCGTGTTCATTGCAGCACTGCTCGCAATAGCAAAAAGATGGTAACAACCTAGGTGCCCATCAACAGACAAATGGATAAACAAATTATGGTACATACACACAATGGAATACTACGCAATAATAAAGAACAATGATGAATCTGCAAAACATCTCACAAGCTGGATGAATCTGGAAGGCATTATGCTGAGTGAAATTAGTCAGCTGCAAAAGGACAAATATTGTATGAGACCACTATTATAGGAACTCAAGAAAAGATTTAAGCACAGAAGAAGACATTCTTTGATGGTTACAAGGTTAGGGAGTGAGGGAGAGGGGAATTCACTAACTAGATAATAGACAAGAATTGTCTTAGGTGAAGGGAAGGACAACACACAATAGGGGGGAAGTCAACACAACTGGATTAAACCAAAAGCTAAGAAGTTTCCTGAACACAATCAAAGACTTCGAGGGACAGAGTAGCAGGGGCTGGGGTCTG
>NW_004443954.1:18389251-18391489 GCF_000243295.1 Trichechus manatus latirostris | reverse complement strand
TGGGTGGGTTTAAAGAAAGGAGGGCTTGCAGGGGCAAGGGTGAAAGAAGAAGACTTAATGAGTGTGTGTGTTTCTTCTTCTAGACTAGAAACAGATTGAAAACCTATCATCTATCTTTGTATTTGCAGGATCTAGTAAGCTCCCAGCATGTAGGAAAAGGTTGATAAATTTGTAATCTAATGACATTAAGGGTGCCCTTTCTCCCTATCTCAACAGCTGTAAAAAAGATCAAAGCTGATCAAAGACTCAGAGTCCCAACGAATCAGACTATCCTGGGAAGGTCTATTAGTCAAAGCCCAGCATTCCATTGAAAAGACCCCCAATAATCTCTTGCCCATCTCAAAGGTGTTTCACAACTTCACTGACAGAAGAGATCTTGAAGGTTCCTTAATTTTAAAGACAAAGCTTAGGTCATTTTACTCCTCCAGATTTACACCCCTGGTTGATGGAAAACCAAGAATAGAATGAAGTTTCAGGTCTCTTTTTGATTCCTGACATTCTTTCCACTCTCCATAGTCCTTCAGCACTTCTCTTCTGCTGGAAATCCCCAACCTAGAATTTTTTTTCTCTTCTAATTGATGGTCTCTAGGTTTCCAAGTTTTTCTCCTGCGTTACACTTTCTTGGATACTCAGGTGTGGTTCATAAGAGTTCCCTCATAATGGTAGATTTACCCAGGATATTTACAATGCAGTGATAAATCTAAACACTTCTAGTAATGACTCTAGTAGTTTTGCCATCTGTTTTTCTACCAGCCTCATGCTTAATAATACCTACAGAGCTTTATCTTTTACTGCAATGAAAAATTACAAGTGAATGACGTTAAATAATCTTAGGACGTTATTTCTACCAGGAAAAGGAATCTCTCACAATTAAATTGACTTAGCAAAAACATATTTGGGGAACAGCCATATGACAGCTTGAGTGCTATTCTAAATTATCAACAAGCTTCTGCAAATTCAACACAGACCGTGAGCAAGCATCCTTGTAGACCTCATTCAGAATATCTGAAAACAGTAACTGTAGTCTATGTGGAAAAATTAAAACAATGGCTCCAAATTAGTTTGCCCTTCAGAAGAATTCTTATAAATGAATTAAAACGTAGAAGAGAGTGGGACCCAAGAATCATGTTTTTTAGAAATCAGTATACATCAGGGTTAAGTCGCTGAACTAGTGCAAAGCTCAACTACACCATCCCAGGAGTATCTCCAGTTTTCTCCAGAGATGCCGCCAAATTCTAAAGATTATTTAAATAAATTCAATGTTAAACCTATACACAGACATGGTAAAACCACACTTTGCACCAAGGGGAAAGGGTTAAGGCGGGAGCAGAGAGAGGCACTTTTTGAACACTAGGTATTAATCAAGTGCAGTTGGGCTTCTTATTTACTCATTTGGTCCTCACAACAACTCAGTAATGTGTTACTATCTCTGTTTACCATGAGGACTCTAAAACTCAGAGCTTCATGTAACTTACCCAACATGACAGAAATAACAAGAGGTGAAATTAGAGTATACATAATATCTGCTAGCTTGAAAGATGATATGGCTTCCATTATTGTCATAATCGGATATTGGACAGTCAATAAATAGTTATTGATTGATAGTTCAGAAGTTAACATCTGTTTTTAAAGAATGTGTTTGATACTGAAAATGTGTTAGATCCCTGTTAGTATACACAGAAGAGTTTCAGAATGCTAGCGAATTAGACCTCATCATTTCTAACTCTGACTACTGCAGTAGCCTACTAGCCAGTATCCCTCCCTCTAGATTCTCTCCATCTTCAATGTCCCGAAATTCTCATGCCCTCCAAACAGTATCTCAATCGGGTTGAACCTTCAGATTCTATTCTGTAATTTCTGCAATACATGATTACTTGCTGATCCCCAAATATACCATGTATTTCCATTTATGAGTATTGTGTATCCTGTTCCCGAGAACATCTTTCACTCCTTTTCCTGTTCCCTCTCCTCTTCAGACCTCCTTAGCCCCTTATTGCCTACAAAACTCTGTTCAAATTCTTTATGCCTATGAACTGGTAAAACCAGTTGTTGTCAAGTTGATTCATGACCCCATGTGTGTCAGAGTAGAACTGTGCTCTATAGGGTTTTCAATGACTGATTTTTCAGAAGTAGTTTGCCAGGTCTTTCTTTCAAGGAACCTCTGGGTGGACTTGAACTTCCAGTCTTTTGGTTAGCAGCCAAGCTCATTAACCATTTGCACCACCCAGAGATTCCTAT
>NW_004443954.1:18364824-18388562 GCF_000243295.1 Trichechus manatus latirostris | reverse complement strand
AAGACAACATCTCTCCTTTTTTCTTTCTTTTCATAACTGCTTTGGTGCTAACATGATTTTTAAAGGGCCAAATCAAAATGACTCGTGCAAAAAATGTGGGTTTTGATAGCATAAATAGGAAAAGGATTCCTTAGCACCAGTGGATTAAAAAATCAAAAAAAAGTTGATGTAGAGTCGATTCTGACTCATGGTGACCCCATGTGTGTCAGGGTAGAACTGTGCTTCTTGGGGTTTTCAGTGGCTGTCATCATTCGGAAGTTGATCACCAGGCCTTTCATCTGAGGCGCCTCTGGGTGGACTCAGTTAACAGCTGATCGCTTAACTATTTGTGCAACCCAGGGACCCCTACCAGTGGATAAGGACCTAGTTAAGGTTCCCAAGGGAGCCCTGGGAGCACAACAGTTAAACTCTTCGCTGCTAACCGAAACGTTGGCAGTTCAAACCCACCCAGCTGCTCTGCAGGAGAAAGACCTGGCAGTCTGTTCCCCTGAAGATTACATTCCTTGAGTTGGAATCGATTTGATGGCACCTAACAACAACACAAAGTTTCCAAAAAGATATCTAGACACATTCTAGCTGGGAAATTATATGATTTCAGTAAGTTAAATATCAATGTGTTTGCTATTTTCTGAGATAGTAAACTTAAGAAAGCACCTCTAGAAGATTTAAAAATGTAATTTTATGGAATTAAAAAAAAAAAAAAGAGCTGACTACTGTCCCCTTCCTCCAACCTTTGAAGTGGATCATGCCATAAAACAGCATCAGGCATCAGGAATCAGCTTTGAGTTTTACCATTGGTGTAGAACCTTCAGCCTATGTGGTTATCACCAGTAAAAAAATTTGAAGGGAAAAAAAGATGTAATTTTACAAAGTCCTCCTTTACAATTAATACGCTTCTGCAAATTATGATGTAATTTGACAAATTCATATTTTCAAGAAAAATTTAGATAAATTCATGAGTTCAATAGCCAAAAGATATGTTACACAGGAAAAACTGGGATATTTATGCCTCTGGAGTCTAACAATTGGGAAATCCTGTCCCATCACCAAATAACCTTTACAAGAAAACGAAGCTCCACTTTTGACTTACTCTTACATTAATGTTCATATATTCTAAGTGGAGTTTGTAAACATATGTAAATAAAACATTTGGAGCTCAAGAATGAGGTATGGAAATAGAGGAGACATTCAATGAAGTCTGAGAAAGTCTGGATTATTTGAACTCAACCCAGAAAGTCTCAATTTCATGGCACAGAGACCATCTGATCTGACAAAGATAAGTGACAAATGCCCAAAATGCACATCCGTTGCCAAGAGAAGCATGTCTCACTTGCAATGTAAAGATCTTAGTTTTATATAGACCACCTGTTTTTAGTGTGGTCGGTCGGTCCTTGGACCAGCAGGATCTGCATCACATGGAGATTGTCAGAAACGTAAATTCTGTATCCCTACCCCAGACTCACTGCATCAGAAATTTTGGGAGTGGGGCTCAGCAATCTGTATTTAACAAGCCCTCCAGGTAGTTGTGGTACCCGCTGAAGTTTGGGAACCAGTGGTTTCGGCCCGTGTTGTCTGGTAAGACAGTCAGTAGCTGCATGTCACTACTAAGCATTTGAAATGTGGCTACTCAAAATTGAGACATTCTGTGCTCACTTCGACAGCGCATATACCAAATTGAGATGTGCTGTAAGTATAAAATACACACTGGATTTCAGAAACAGTACCAAAAAAGAGTGTAAAAACATTTCATTGTTTTTTATATTGGTTATGTGTTGAAACATTAATATTTTAGGTATATTGGTTTAAATAAAATGTAGTAAAATCAATTTCATTAGTGTCTTTTTACTTTTTTAATCTGGCTAGGAGAAAATTTAAAATTACATATGAGTTGCATTATATTTGTATTGGACAACACAGGTCTAGCCCAAACTTCCTAAACATATAAAAATTCTTTCTACACAATTCCTATGGAAAATTATATAACTTCTGCTTGAACATTTTCAATGACAGGAAGCCCACAAATCAGCACTTTAATTTCTGAACAGGTATTTCAAATATATCAAAATCTGCTTTGTTGTAACTTACTTTTTCTTGTTTTAATCCTGATTCTGATCTCTGTAACTACACAGAGTAAGGCTAACCCTTTACTTCATGACCATTCTCCAGTATTTTATAACTTGGATTACTGTCAACAACGTGTCTTGTCTTTGCCAGGATGAAAACATCCCCAGTCCGAACGTGTGTCCACATAATGCATGATTTCAAGAGCATCTGCTTTCGCAGTTACCCTCCAATAGACACCCTCCTCTTCAGTAAGATCCTTCATGGAGGAAAAATGTCGAAGACTTGGAAATGGGTTAAAGTGATGCCTGGTGGAGTACAGGTCTAAGGGACCCTCCAGAGATTATCAGATTCTAAAGGAGTGTGCATTTTTGGTCACCTCTGATTTTCAGGGCCATTTTACAACTCTGTAGGGAGAGTTTAAGTTACAGAAAATAGATACTAATGCAGATATGCCCATGACAATGCAAAATAATTCCTGCCCATGACACTGCAATTAATTTTGTTGGTAGAAAAAATACATCACTACAAGTAAAAGTCTCATTTTAAGTGAATTTTAATTAATAAGTTAAAATATTTGACACATGTACATTTCACTTACGGTTTTACTTTTTTGAAAATTATACTTTAACACCCATAAAAACAAGATTCCCAGGGCCCAGTATGATTATACTGGATGTTGTCTGACCAGCAGTGAACACAGTGGACTGCCCCACTCATTCCAGGTTACTCTACATCCCATGACTCTATTGTTGTTGTTGTTAGGTGCCATTGAGTCAGCTCTGACTCATAGCAACCTCATGCATAACAGAACAAGACATTGCCCAGTTCTGCGCCTCACAATCATTGATTGCTATGTATGAGCCCATTGTTGCAGCCACTGTGTCAGTCCATCTCGTTGAGGGTCTTCCTCTTTTTCCATGACACTCTACCAAGCATGATGTCCTTCTCCAGGGACTGGTCCCTCCTAATAATATGTCCAAAGTAAATAAGACAAAGTCTCACCATCGTCACTTCCAAGTAGCATTCTGGCTGTACTTCCTCCAAGACATATTTGTTCGTTCTTCTGGCAGTCCATGGGTATATTCAGTATTCTTCAGCAACACCATCATTCAAAGACGTCAGTTCTTCTTCAGTCTTCCTTATTCATTGTCCAGCTTTTGTGTGCATACAAGGCGATTTAAAATAGGGCTCTTTTAATAACCTCAATAACACCCCTGACTCTCTGAGTTTATAGTGAAGCAAAACAATTCTTTTCTTCACAGATGAACCCTAGCCAAGTTTCCCCTAACCTGTAATTTTCTTTTTTTAACCCAGATGCTAGATTTTTTTTTTACATTTATCCCTTTTGCATTTAGTACTGAAAGTTTGAGCTCATTATTGCAGTCTTTATCGAAGTACAAACCAGTATGCCAACCCCACTCAGAGCTCAGAGAGGCTTTTGGTAAGCAACATCTGCTTTCTCGGTTGGAATGGGGAATAGAGACAGGCGTGAAAGAATTTCCCTTCTAGAAGCAAGGTCACGTAGAGGCTGATGCAGTCCTTAGATGGATGTGCCTAAGGTTTATCCAATTCGGGGTGGGAAAAAAGAATACAAAATTGTATGTAAGTGTTGTACTTTAATAAAATTACTCTTTTGCAAAAGAATATAAAATTATGAATACAAAAATTGCTAGAACCCCTCCAAGGGCCTTACAAAGGACCCATGAAAGTGAGAGATCCTGAGCCCAAGCTTGCTTTGCTTCTTTGTCTTCCCTGAGGTCAGCTCTGAGCTGTGATTTCATACATGTCAATTTTCGTGGCATTCATTTCTGTTACCCTACCTCTTTGCAAAGGATATATACAAGACTCTATGCACCTATTTTTGTAGAATCATTTAAAAGTTATTCTGAGTTTATTCTGTTTTCCCTTTTAGATTTCTCACAGATACCTATTCTAGGTGTCTAAAGCTTACTTCAAAGCCCTGGTGGTGCAGTGGTTAAGAGCTGGGCTGCTAACCAAAACGTCAGCAGTTCTAATCCACCAGTGCTCCTTGGAAACCCTATGGGGTAGTTCTACTCTATCCCATAGGGCCGTTAGGAGTTGGAATTGACCCAAGGGCAACAGGTTTTTTAAAGCTTACTTCAGGAGCCCCGGTGGCGCAGTGGTTAAACACTGACCTGCTAACCCTAAAGGTTGGTGGTTGGAATCCACCAGCCACTCTGAAGCAGAAAGATGTGGCAGTCTGCTTCCCATAAAGGTTACAGCCTTGGAAACCCTATGGGGAAGTTCTACTCTGTCCTATAGGGTTGCTATGATTCAGAATCGCCTGAACAGCACACAACAACAAAGCTTACTTAGGTTTTTTCCAGAGTGAAACAATGGACAAATTGCTCCTAAAGCAACAGATAACTGAAACTGAGGATCCAATTTATAACAATAAGATTCTTACTTTTGTAATTGAAAAATGATAACAGGAATTTTCGAAAGAAACCAGTTCAGGGCCCTGAGGGAGCCAATAATCGTGTCCTGCCTCTCTTGGAAGCCGTATCCTCATGCAACCTTCCCAAGTGGTGATGAGCCCAGCAAAATCTGATTTCTCTAACTCGTCCTATGTATTTTTGTCCTGTAGTTTAACATTTTGAAACATATTAAAAGAAATGTCAAACAGCCCTGAAAGTGAAGACAAGTTACAAAAGGGGGCCTGAGTCAGTAAATGTGAACGAGTGAAGGAAGATTCCCCCGTTGCCTCCATGGAGAAGAATGGAAGTTGGTGAAATGTGCTTATGGGCTCATTGAATCTTCTGTCCTTTTTAGCACCACATGGGACAACTTCCTCCCACATCCCTTTCCACCTGCTATAACCTCTCGCTTCTTCAGTGCTAACTCCCAGTGGGGTTATTTGCTTTGTAAGAGCAAGAACACAATGCTACAAATTTATCTCTTTGTTCTGTTTTCCCAGGAGCTGAAGGAAGAGAATGCTCTTACTGTTGTGCATGTATATGTTGATGATTATTTGGGTAAGATATTGTGATAATTGCTATAGATTGACTAAAAGGGTGTGTGGTCTCATCACAAGGGGGTCAGTTCATCGACACAACCCACATTTAGAACATTTTATGATTCAGGTGAGATCTCTCTTCCAAGTCTAGTCCCCCATCTCATACCAAAGGTAGTGGTCTTATATAAGTCCACAAAATTATAATCGTATAAATATGTAATAATCAGAGCATGTGTTCAATAACAGTAGAATTTGGAGATCTTTCCCCTTTGCTCTCATTGTACCTTGTAGCCTGGTAATACTTAGGATCAAATTCCAGATTTACCACTTTCTAGCTGTGTAACATTGGCAGATTACTTAACCTTCCTAAACCTTAGTTTCCTCATCTATAAAAGAGGCACAACAGTATTTACCTTATATGTGATTATAAAGATAATGTAAGAGTTTAATGCACTGTCCAGTACATCCGCAATACTTACAAAAAAGGTTAGCTGCCAATATAACATTTGTTGTTTTATATTGTAATGACTTTTTAATTCCTTTTTAACAGCTTTATTGAGATATGATTTACATAACATGAAATTCATTTGTTTAAAATTCAGTGGTTTTTATTGTATTTGAAAAGTTGTGCAACCATCCCTATAATCTAACTAGAACATTTTCATCATCCCAAAAAGAAATCTTGTACCCATTAGGAGTCACTCTCATTACCGCCACCCAGCAACAACACCATCACCACCACCACTGCCGCCCCCACAGCCATAAACCAAAAACCAAACCCATTGCCCTCCAGTCAATTCCTACTCATAGTGACACTGTAGGACAGAGTAGAACTTCCCCATGGGGTTTTCAAGGCTGTAAATCTTTATAGAAGCAGACTGCCACATCTTCCTCCTGCGGAGTGGCTGGCAGATTTTAACTGCAGACCTTTTGGCTAGCAGCCGAGCACCTAACCACTGCACCACCAGGGCTCATTCCCACAGCCCTAGGCAGCCAGTAATCTGTTTTTCTAGAGCTGCCTATTGTGGACATTTCATGTAAATGGAATCATAAAATACGTGACTTTTTGTGACCCCTCATTTCACGTAGCATAATGTTTCAAGGTTCATCCATGTTGTAGCATGTAACAGTACTTCATTCCTCCATTTCTGGATATATCACCTTTTGTTTATCCATGCATCTGTGGATGGACATCTGGTTTCCACCTTTTGGCTATTGTGAGTAGTACTGCTGTGAACATGCATATACATGTATTTGTTTGAATACTAGTTTTCAGTTCTTTAAGTATAAACGTAGGTGTGGAATTGGTGGGTCATATGGTAATTTTATGTTTAACATTTTGAGGGATTGCTGAACAGTTTTTCAAAGTAGCTACACGTTTTATATTCCCCCCAGCATTGTATGAGGGTTCCAATTTCTCCATATTCTCCCCAACACTTGTTATTTTCTGACTTTCTTTTATAATAATAGCTATCCTAGTGGGTGTAAAGTAGTATCTCATTGTGGTTTTGATTTGCATTTCCCCAGTGACCAGTGATGTTGAGCATCTTTTCATGGCCTAATTGGTTGTTCACTGGTCTTCAATGAGAAACATCTATTACAATCCTTTGCCCATTTTTAAATTGAGTTATTTGTCTTATTATTATTATTAAGTTGTAAGTGTTCTTTATGTAGTCTGGATGCAAGTCCCTTATTAAATAGGTTTGGAAATATTTTCTCCCATTAGGGAGGTTGTCTTTTCCCTTTCTTGATGGTATCCTTTGAAGCACGAAAGTTTCTAATATGTTTTGCCAGGTATTAGTGTAGCCACTCCAGCCCCTTTATGGTTGTTGTTTACATGACATATCTTTTTCCACCCTTTTACTTTGAACCTATTTGTATCTTTGAGTCGAAAGTGTGTTTCCTGTGAATGACATATAGTTGAATTTGTTATTTCTTTAGTGCCTGAACTGTTGGAGCTGCTCAGGGACTGTTGGATATTTTCTAGTGTAGCATTTTAATTCCTGTAATGATTTTTTTTAATTATATGTTTTAGTTATTTTCTTAGTGATTGCTCTAGCATTTACAATATACATCTTAACTTTACCAGAATGTACTTCAGATTCATATTAACTTAATTCCAGTAAGCTATAGAAACTTTACTACTGTATATCTCCATTCTCTCCTCCATTTTACTGCTATTATTATTACATTATGTGTATAAATGTTAAAAACTCAACAATACATGTTATGATTGTTGCTTTATTGAATCTTATGTCTTTCAAAGAAGCTGAGAAAAGGAAGAGAGCACAAATATATTTATAGAATCGATTTTTTTTTTAATGTTAACTTTCTTATGTACCATTTTTGGCTCTCTTCGTTTCTCCCAATACATTTAATTTACTGTATGAAGCCATTTTTCCTGACTACAGTATAGTTTTATTCCCATCACCTCCTTTGCATTGTTATTGCCAAATATATTGTATTTTTATGTGTTATAGACCCAAGAATACAATTTTATAGATATTATTTTATGCAATTGCTTTTTAATTCAGTTAAGAGAAGAAAGAAAAATAATATTTAATTGTACTGTCTTTTATCATTACCTACATAATTACCTTTATAGCAGCTGTTGTTATTTGCGTGGGGATTCAAATTACTGCTTGGTGCTACTTCCTTTGAGCTTAAAGAACTTCCTATAAGATTTCTTGTAAGGAAAGTGCTGGCATTGAATTCTCCCAGTTGTTTATCTGGGCATGTCTTTATTTCACTTTAATTTTTTAAAGATAGCTTTGCTGGATACAGGATTCTGGTTGATGTTTTTTCTTTCAGCCCTTGAATGTGTCATCCTACTTCTCCTGGCCATCATTGTTTCTGAAGAGAAGTTAGCTGCTAATCTTATTGGTGTTTCCTTGTATGTGAAGAGTCATTTTTTAATTCCTTCACATTTCCAGGTTATACATCCATGAGTTTATAGCTCATTTTTCATAGATAAACCACTCAATAAAATCAGTGAAGCCCCCCAGGCAGGAAGTGCAGCCTGAAGATGCTGTCAGTGTGCATCTGCAGAAAGCTAGTCCAAGCCTGTGCAGAACTGGTCACTATAGCAGTGCTTGGAATAAAAGGTGGGGTCAAAAGAGTTCTGAAATGATTCACATGAGATATTGTATTGGTTTCCTGTTGTTGTTGTTAGGTGCCGTCCAGTCAATTCCAACTCATAGCGACCCTAGCTACAACAGAATGAAACACTGCCGTGTCCTGCGCCATCCTCATAATTGTTGCTATGTTTGAGCTCATTGTTGCAGCCACTGTGTCAGTCCATCTTATTGAAAGTCTTCCTCTTTTTCGCTGGCCTTCCACTTTATGAAGTATAATGTCCTCCAGGGACTGGTCCATCCTGATAACATGTCCAAAGTACGTGAGATGAAGTCCTGTCATCCTCGCTTCTAAGGAGCGTTCTGGCTGTACTTCTTTCAAGACAGATTTATTCGCTCTTTTGGCAGTCCATGGTATGTTCGATATTCTTCACCAACACCACAAGTCAACGGCATCAGTTCTTCTTCGATCATCCTTATTCATTATGCAGCTTTAGCATGCATATGAGGCGATTGAAAGCACCATGGCTTGGGTCAGGCACAGGTGTCCTCTAAGTGACATCTTTGCTTTTTAACACTTTAAAGAGGTCTTTTGCAGCAGATTTGCCCAGTGCAATAAGTCATTTGATATTCCGACTCCTGCTTCCATGGCGTTAATTGTGGATCCAAGTAAAATGAAATCCTTGATGACTTCAATCTTTTCTCCATTTATCATGATATTGCTTATTAGTCTGGTTGTAAGGATTTTTTTTTCTTTATGTTGAAGTGGGAGACTAAGGAGACCAATTTATGAACACAAGGGGACAAAAATGGTAGCTGTCTTAGTTATCTATTGCTGCATAATAAATTACCCCCAAACTTAGTGGATTTAAAAACCGTTTATTAGCTCACAGTTTCTGTTGGTCAGGAATCTGAGTGTGGGTTAGCACCTCTGGCCCAGGCACTCTCACAGGCTGCAATCAAGGTGTCTGCTGGAGCTGGGTCATCTCAAGGCTCAACTGGGGGAGAACCTACTTCCAAGATCACTCACGTGGCTGTTGGCATCTCAGGTTCTCGATGGCTGCAGGCAGAGGCACCAATTCCTTTCCACCAGCTCTCTGCATAGGGCAGCTCGCAACATGGTCGCTGGTTTCCCTGAGAGTGAGTGAGTTAGACAGTCCAGAGCCTTTTTATAACTTAATCGTGTAAGTGGCATCCCATCATCTCTGTCCCATTCTATTCTCTAGAAGTGAGTCACTAAATCCAGCCGACACTCAAGGAGAGGTGCTTACCGATAGGGCTATTTTAGAGGTGACTGGTTCTATAGGGTTGCTTTCAGTCGGAATCAACTCCACAGCAACAGGTTTGTTTGTGTTTTGGTTTAGTTCTGTTACAGATCATTAAAAATAAACAAGAGAGACAATGACAGATTTGATGAGGCAAACTTCATTTTCAACCTTAACATTATGATCCTTGATACAAAATCACTTCTACACATCTAAGCTGCAAGAAGTCTATCAATTAAATTACACAAATATAAAAGAAAAATGCAGTGTCATATTCTCCCAGCAGGAACCACCTTTTGACTGAGTTATCTGCAAATCCTCAGCAGTTTCCCTTCTCTAGTTCCACTTGACTCTAGAGCTCCAGGCTGGTGTCCTATCACTGAGGCACTTATATAGGGTGACAATTTATCATGCATATGGGACACTTTCAGAGGACAGGACCCTATTTCCGTTTTTACCAGCAAAGCAGGATGCATGCTCACCCTCCTCTCGTCGACTCCATGCTTTACATTGTCCCTTTCTTCCCTCCCACATTCCTCATCCTCCATTTCACGTCTTTCCTTTTTTTCCTTCATTCACTCTCCACTCTGTCTCTCCCAATCACCTTGTTAAAAAGTGAGCTGCAGACAGTGGATCATCCAGGACCAGCCTGATGATGTCCACCTGTTTTGTATCCCCCTGTTCTCTCCTCTCTCCAGGGACCTTTTTCTATGGCTGCCTCTGAAGATGGGGAAGAGTGCATACTGTGTTCCTTTCCATGTCACGTTTTCCAACCTCAATTCAGTCCTTCCACTGCTACTATTTACCAAATACCCCTGCCACTGCAGGCGTATCCTCTTTTCCCACTGCAGACAATTCAAGGGGTGTGTGCGTGTGTGTGTGTGTGTGTGTGTGTGTGTGTGTGTGTGTGTGTGTGGAGTTCCAGGTCCAAGGTATCAGTAATTGAAAAGGATTGAAAGTAATATATCAGTATTGATGGTGTTTTTTGTTTTGTTTTTGTTTTCTTCCTTCAGTTCTTAACAGTCTTCAGTGTCTTTTTTTTTTAACCGGTGTGAAATTCACATAATGTAAAATTAATCATTTTAAAATGAACAATTCAGTAGCATTTAATACGTTCACACTGTTGTGCAGCCACCACCTCTATCTAGTTCCAAAACATTATCATCACCCCAAAAGGAAACCCCATGCCTATTAAGCAATTTCTCATCATTCTTCCCTCCTCCCATTCCCCCCACTTGCAAGCCCCTGGCAACCACCAATCAGTGTTCTGTCTCTCTGGATTTACCTATTCTGAACATCTCATGTAAATATAATCATGCAATCAGTGTCTTGTTTCTTTCAGTTAGCATAAGGTTTTCAAGGTTCATCCACTTTGTAGCATGTATCAATACTTCATTCCTTTTTATGGCTGAATAATCTTCCATTTGGTGTATATATCACAATTCATTTATCTGTTCATCCATTGATGAATATTTGAGTTGTTTCCACCTTTTGGCTATTGTGAATAGTGCTGCTATGAATGTGTGTACCAGCTTTCAATTCTTTTGGGCATATACGTAGGGATGGAATTGCTGGGTCATATGATAATTTTATGTTTGACTGTTTGAGGAACCACCAAACTGTTGTCCACGGTGGCTGCACCATTTGACATTCCCACCAGCAATGGATGAAGGTTCTAATTTCTCCCAATTGTCACCAAAACTTACTGTTTTCCATTGTTCTGATAATAGCCATCTTAGTGGATGTGAAGTGATATCTCATTGTGGTTTTGATTGCATTTCCCTAGTGACTAATGATGTTGAGCATCTTTTCATGTGTTCATTGGACATTTGTATATTTGGAAAAGTGTCTATTCAAGTCCTTTGCCCATTTTTTGATGGGGTTGTTTGTCTTTTTTGTTCAGTTGTAGGATTTCTTTATATATTCTTGATATTAAACCCTTATCAGATATATGGTTCCCAGATATTTTCTCCTATTCTGTAGGTTGTCTCTTCACTTTGTTGATAAAGTCCTTTGATGCACAAAAGTTTTTAATTTTGATGAAATCCAATTTATCTATATTGTCTTTTGTTGTTCATGTTTTTGGTGTCATATCTAAAAATCCATTGCCAAATCCATGTCATGAAGATTTACTGCTATGTTTTTAAGAGCTTTCTGGTTTTAGCTCTTGTATTTAGGTCTTTAATCTATTTTGAGTTAATTTTGTATTGGTGATGATTTTTGTTTTTAAAAGCATTTCTTCCCTAAGGAAGAATTTTTTAAAAAATCTTTTCTAACTACTACCCATTGATAGACATTAGCCAGATTGTTAAAAAAAAAAAAAAAAAAAAACACTTGTTGCCATCAACTCGATTCCGACTCATAGCAACCCTATAGGACAGAGTAGAACTGCCTCATAGGGTTTCCAAGGAGCGCCTGGTGGATTTGAACTGCCGACCTTTAGGTTAGCTGCCGTAGCTCTTAAGCACTACGCCACCAGAGTTTCCCACCAGATTGGTGGGAAGGTGGAATTTAGGAAACTATGTACATCCAGGAACTGAGTTAGTCATTGAAATAATGCTGTCTCCTATTTATTCAGTTATTTCCCCGTCTTTCTTAGCAAACATCTTTTAACTTATTCCAGGAAAGCCTGTACATAAACAGAAGACAAAAGAATATTTTCTTAAAACTAAAAGATAAATTCCTGATGATCTTAATAGCAATCATTTCTGGATCCTAGACAATCCACATTGAAAGTGGCAGTTATAGTTTTCTAATGATCTGCAGAAGCCACATGTCTTTTTAACTGTTTAGTCATTCAGGACAGATGAGCACAAAAGTGAATTTTCTCCTTTTCCTTGACTCATCCAAATTGAATTGGCAACAAATATGAAATCCATTTTTCAGAGCTATTACAGAGTGCATGTACAGTATTATCAAATATGGTCTGGACTGCTATTAGTTTTGCAGCAGAGAAATGTTTCTGTCATGCAGTCCTTATCAAGAAAATTAAATAGAAAGATTGATGACTGGTGGGTAATAGTCTCTCATGAGCCAGCTTTTAAATGGGTCACATTGTTCTCCATTTCATTGGAAACTGAAAATAGATGCTATATCAGCAATTTGTCAAAAAATAGCACATTATCTGGAACTGACTGGGGAGGGGGTGTATTTCTTTATAAATTAAGGTTCTAGCAGAACCATAAAGTTTTTATCTGACAGGGGCTTTATAGCTCATCTGTTTCAACCCCCTTCATTTTCTATCTGAGAAAGCAGACATCCAGAAATATTAAGGAACCAAAATAAAACAACTATTTAGTATAAGAATGCTGAGTTGCTGAGTTATCAGTTGAAATTCCTGTTTCATCTTAAATACATTTTCTTTTTCTTTTTTTTTTTTAATAAAGATAGGGTGGAGAAGGGAGAAGAAACAGAATTTACCCTTAATTTTTTTTTCTCTTTATTTATTTATTTATTTTGGTAATGTCTTTTAAGATTCCTCGTCCAGATTCCAGAAGTTTCAAGATTTTCCCCATTGATGAGTCTTAACTGCAATAAAAGTCAGTGGGTTGAAACACAAAAGCAAAGTAGAGAAGCCTAATTTTTCCCCAAATAAAATGGAAGTAACTCTTTTCTCCCCACTCTCCCCAGGCATTACCTGCATTCTGCAGTGTTAGGGGTCCGCCCTGCCCTGTGAGCACAGTCAAGGCCCACTCACCTGCCACAGAGGATGCTTGCTGGCACACCAGGCTTCAGGGCAACTACCCCTTCTGCATGTATAGAGTGGAAACTGTGAGAGTAGCTGCTGCCACATCAATCTGCCTGAGTCAGACATTAAGAGACAGAGAAAGTAGTCAAGAAAGGCTTTCTCTTCTGCTCCAGAGGGGCCAATATTAACCTCACTGTTCCTGCCTTCCCAGAACTGAGGGGAAAATCAAGCACACCCTTTCTAAAGCCAACCTACAAGAGCGATTTCTGCAAGAGGAGCAGATATTTCCCTAGTGCCAGATTGCCTCTGACCTCTCGGCCACACACCATTTACTAAATACATTACAAGTTGTATTTCATGTGTTTCGGGCTTGAAGAGGGCGGAAAGTGAAAGTTTTGTGTCCAAAACACATTAAATCAGGTTCTAATTTAGAACAACCTTTTTCCTGTCTCCTGCTTGCTGCCGAGAGCCTTTTTGAAAAACAAGAAAGTGAACAGCTGGAAGGCTAAACAATTAGGTTTTTTTTTCCTACCTACTTGATCTCCTACGTCTTAGCTCAAGGACATACAGGGAGACTCTGGGCTCTGCTAAATTAGTAGCTAGTGGAAGTCCCTTGATAAATTAACAAGAAATGAATTAGTGCAGTACTGGGAAGGTGAGGCCCGAAGCACCTTTCTGGCAGAGATAACTTAGGATGTCCCAGTTATGATGATAATGAGGGGCTGAGTAGGATGATATTCCCAACAGAGTTTTAAAAATTAGAAGATTGTATAGTAATGGCAGCATAGGTATAAATAGCAGCTAACATTTATTGAGCACTAACTACATGGCGGAGTCCCTGGGTGTTGAAAACAGTTAACACTCTTGGTTGCTCACCAAATGGTTGGAAGTTCAAGTTCACTCAGGCACCTTGGAAGAAAGGTCTGGCAGTCTACTTCTGGAAAAACAGCCGTTGAAAACTCTATAGAGCACAGTTTTAGTCTGATGTGCATATGAGGTCAGAATAGACTCAAGGACAACTGGTTTTTAACTGTATGTGAAATGCTATACTAAGCTGTTTACAAACATTGTCCTTTATCCTCATAACAACCCTATGAGATAGGTTTGATTGCTATCTCCATTTTAGAGATAACGATACAGAAGCTTGGAGAGGTTAAGTAACTTGCCACAGGTCACACAGCTAGTGAGCTGTGGAGTCAGCTTTCGAATCTATGCAACCTGACTCAAGAAACCACACATTCAACCTCTATAATTGTGCTAAGAAAGACATTTATCAAGTTATGATATATTCAAGGACCTATGTGTATATATATGCACAAAATTATTCAAAGACAAAAGCCAAAGGAATTATAATGTCCTAAAATTGAAAAGAAGAAGGTTCACAAAAATGGACTGAGTCAAAGAGAAATACAAGAAAAATAGGAAAGCAGATTCTGGAAAGCCAGAGAGAAGGGTATTGTCAGCTATGTAGGAGAGAAGGAAGCAAGTACAATATTCTGTCTGTGTTTGCTTATCATTTTTGGCTATAGCATAAAGTGAGTTTCTTTTTCTTTCCCCAAATAGCCCTGATCCTGTGTAAGTAAATAAATGAATTCATAAAACCAGCTCTCATTGTGTTTCAGCCTCATGGTTCTACTCTTGGAAAATGTCAGAAGTGATTTAGAAGGAACTGGAAAAGGGAATTCTGTGGGGGCTCCCCTTCCAGAATTCAAGACATGTGCTTGGCCACGGGAGAATCTCCACTCTGGGTTTATATCTTTACACTAGAGTGAAGAAGTCTGGATCTTTGGTTTCTAAGAAAATTCCAAAGATGTGATGCAGCTAGGAGAATGATGAACAAATATTAGGAACAAATAGCAACCTTCAATTAAAATGAGCCAAATTTTAACTTCAAAAAAAAAAAAAAATCACCTACTTTATTTCCATGAAAGGTCCTATTTTAAAGGAGAAGGGTAGCAGCCTTCCCCCACCCCTACCCCCCCCGTCTGTGTCATTCTTGTTATTTAATCTTGGGTGTGTGCAGCTGAGAAGTTCCAAGATTTAGTGTCGTTTTATGTAAACAGTTTCTAAACCTGGGTAATGGGGTTTCACTCCAGCCAAGAAGGTGGAACTCCCCACTGATACCACTCATTTCAACTATTCCCATGTTTCATTTTCCTCTGCAAAACAGCTATTTTAGTTTAAGCAGCAATGTTTGAACTAAAACATTTTGTCAACTCTTGTGCCAAAAACTGACAGTTTTATTACAAGTTACAAAATTAGAAAACCACAGGAATATATTCTACACATTTCTAATTTGTATATTTTAGCCTATGGCAAGTTTCAGCTTGCCACAGTTCCTTTTTTTTTTTTTTTTTTTTTGCAAGTTGAGAAGTTATAGAAATATACACTGGATTACAAATTGCTTTCCAATGACTCCTTTGTTAAGGGAAAAGTTACAACACTGGAAATGTACCCTGTGTTTATTACCTTCCTTTAATCGTTGTGGCTTTTGCTGACTTAAGAGAGGCCAAATACCTACAGAAGTTCAATCTCTATAAACTGTATAAACAGTCTGATAATCTTCCAAAGCATTTAAGTCATTAGTAACAGTGCCTGAACTATGCTTTAGAGGAACTGAACTGGGCTTAGACAACAATATTATTTTGTTTCTAAAAGAGTTTGACAGATTGGAGAGGTTTATTAAATACAGTTTGACTCAAATGAAAAATATATTTTTAATTTCAGTGTACTATGAAAGAAATTATAGAGGGATAAAACAACAACAAAGATATATTAAATGCCTCCTGTAGGTCGGGCACTCTTCAAGCATGTGGACACTCAATACAGTGGCTCTCGGGATAGTTCCTGACCTATGCCTCCTCCAGAGTTTGCAGTCTAACTGGGAAGCAGTCATTTAAGCTGTCAGTGGCAGGGGTCTGAGTTAAGAGTTGCCACAGCAAGCACAGTCTTGACCGGTCTGTGTGCAGAGCAGGCAAACTCGCATATGCTGAGTAGGAGAGGTAGACGAGGCAGACCTTGCCTTAGCTTGTGATGTGGAGACCCAAAAAACACATTGCTGTCAAGACAATTCCGACTCATAGCGACCCTATAGGACAGAGTAGAACTGCCCCATAGGGTTTCCAAGGAGCAGCTGGTGAATTTGAACTGCCGACCTTTTGGTTAGCAGCTGAGCTCTTAACCATTGCACCAGCAGGGCTCCAAAGAAGTACATACAAACCAAACCAAACCCGTTGCCATCGAGTCGATTCCAACTCATAGCAACCCTCTAGGACAGAGGAGAACTGCCCCTTAGGATTTCCAAGGAGTGGCTGGTGGATTCAAACTGCTAATGTGAAGAAACAGATACTAGACAGGTTTTGTCAACAGAATTGAATGTGGGGAGTGCTGTGTGCTTATCCTGGCTGGGTGATCTTAGCAAGGAGAGATGGCTCCATTGTGGAATCAGAAGTGGTTTCCATGAGGATGCAATATTTGAACTAGACCTTAAAGAATGGGTAGGATTTCAGGAAGCAGGGATAACAGGCAAGGACTTCAGGCCCAGCGAAGGCTTGAAGACAGGAAGAACAGGGTACTCAGGGCACACCAGGTAGCCTGGCTAGAGGCCTGCAAGCATGCTGAGAAAAGGGGGTGGCAAAGCAGGTGTGAATCAAGTTGTTGAGAACCTGCAAAGCCCAACCAAGAGGCTTACATCATTTTCAGAAGGGTCCTTCGGTGATGCAAGTGGTTTGCAATCGGCTGCTAACCTAAAGGTTGGCAGTTCGAACCCACATAGCTCCGTTGGACAAAGACCTGGCGATCTGCTCCCGTATAAGATCACAGCCAAGAAAACCCTTTGGAGCAGTTCTACTCTGTAACACATGGCGTTGCCATGAGTCAGAGTTGATAGCAACAGGTTTGGGTTTGTTTTTGTTTTTTTAATTGCAACCTCAACCCGAAATCCGCTGCGTCAAGTCAATTCCAACTCATAGTGATTCTACAGGCCAGAGTAGAACTGCCCCATAGGGTTTCCAAGGGTGTAATCTTCACAGAAGCAGGCTGCCACATATTTTTCCCACAGAGAGCTGGTAGGTTCAAGCTACCCACGTTTCAGTTAGCAGCCAACCGGTAAACCACTGTGCCACCAGGGTTCCTATTGAAACCCCAGGAAATATAAAATTTGGTTTTCCCTAAAGCACAGGTGTAACTTCGTAGTATGGCTTACCTCAATTTTAAACAATTCAATATGGGAAGAATTAATTGTTATGCTTCCAAAATCAGAGATGTCTCAAAGGCACAATTGTTGTTGTTGTTGTTATACCCATTGAGTCGATTCCAACTCATAGCAGACCCTATAGAACAGGGTAGAACTGCACCATAGGGTTTCCAAGGAGCGGCTGGTGGATTCAAACTGCTGGCCTTTTAGTTAGCAGCTGTAGCTCTTACCCACTGTGCCAGCAGGGTAAAATTAATATTTGGAAATCGCTGAAAGCCATTCGTATTATCTTTAATGTTCCATTTGCCATTGGATTATTTATTAGGCATTCAGAGAGTTCAGTTATTCTTACCTAACTGCCTGGGGTAAAAGAATGTAGACACGTTTTCTGTCTTTAGAAGCTTACAGTATTACAAAGACAAAACATTTTCTATCATAGAAAACAGAGAAGCATTTGTCATATGTTATAGTTTCAACTCATCTCAAGGGGTCTATGTAAGAGGCTGTCTCTAGAACATTTGTATAGGGACATTTTTGGCTGTGGATCATTTTAATAAAGTTTAGAATACAAGACAGAACAAAGTTTTATAAATCTAAAAGCCCAATGCAGGTTTATTTCAACAAGCAGTCTTTATCTGAATGCTGAATCTCCAAGTAACCCCTTAACTGGTTCAAGGATTGCTTTTCCCAGTTGAAATGACACCGCTGCCAAGAGTAGTTTTCTCAAAAACTAGACTTCTATATATTCATCCTCTTGGCAGGTTGCAAACATTACAAATGTACATTCTCATGTTTTCTCAGTTGTGGTATTGGCTCTTTTACACAACCGAAGGCTTTTGCATAAGTTCCTTTTTTCGCTCAAACATATTGGTCTTTTTTAAAGTACCTCCTAAAAGATTTTAACCCATTATTATGAGATACTGTGAGTTTGTAAAAGATGGTATTGATACTTTTTCACTTTCTTACAATACCTTCTATTTAAAAGATGGAGAAAGTGGGGTTTTAAAGAGAATCAACTTCTCACCCAGAGCACTTTGCTTGAGTGCTCAACCCTCTCTGCTTTTCTGTAATGAGATTTCTGTGATGCTTTTTTAGTGCTGTTAAAACTGACCTCTTCAAAGACCAGACTTAATGGTCTGACTGAGACTGGAGGAACCCCGGAAAGCATGGCCCCTGGATTCTCTATCAGCCCAGAACTAAAACAGTTTCCGAGGCCAACTCTTCAGACAGGGATTCGACTGGACTTGGGACATAAAGTGA
Organism: Trichechus manatus latirostris; assembly: GCF_000243295.1. Taxonomy (NCBI): domain Eukaryota; kingdom Metazoa; phylum Chordata; class Mammalia; order Sirenia; family Trichechidae; genus Trichechus; species Trichechus manatus. The sequence goes on along the minus strand of NW_004443954.1, from coordinate 18,370,039 downwards.
TACTCATGAGGAGTGTGCCTCTTAGCTGAAGTAGATACAAGAGACTAAATGGGTAGCTTCTGTCCGGAGGTGAGATGGGAAGGCAGAGAGGGTTAGGAGCTGGTTGAATGGACAAGGGGAATCAGGGGTGTGAAGGAGGAGTGTGATGTCATAGAATGGGGTGAGCAATTAGGGCCACATAATAATGTATGTAGCAAATTTTGTATGGGAGACTGTCATGGTTTGAATTATGTCCCCCAAAAAATGTGTGTATCAGTTTGTCTGGGCCATGATTCCTGGTACTGTGTGATTTTCCTATATGTTGTAAATCCTGCCTCTATGATGTTAATGAGGGAGGATGGGTGGCAGTTGTGTTAGTAAGGCAGGACTGGATCTACAAGACTGGATTGTGTCCTGAGGCAATCTCTTGAGATATAAAAACGAAGTGAGCAGTGAGACAGGGGGACCTCATACCATCAAGAAAGCAGTGCCAGGAGCAGAGCGCATCCTTTGGACTGGGGTCCCTGCGCCGAGAAGCTCCTAGTCCAGGGGAACACTGATGAGAAGGCCGAGAGAGAGAAAGCCTTCCCCTGGAGCTGACACCCTGAATTTGGACTTTTAGCCTACTTTACTGTAAGGAAGTAAACTTGTCTTCATTAAAACCATCCACTTGTGGTATTTCTGTTATAGCAGTACTAGATGACTAAGACAGAGACTAACTTCATTTAAACTACAACAACAGAAAAAAAAATGGGAGAGCTGAGGGTTGAACCCAGGTCTGCCCATCTTTTTGCCACACCGAAAAAAAAAAAAAAAACTGACCTCTTCAATAAATGTTAATTTATTAACTGTCTAAAAGCAACCAGTGGAGTCCTTGGGTAGTGCATATAGTTAAGCGCTCGACTACTAGCCAAAACGTTGGTGATTTGAACCCACTGAGAGGCACCTCAGAAGACAGGCGTGGCAATCTACTTCTGAAAGATCACAGCCTTGAAAACTGTAGGAGCACGGTTCTACTCTGTACATATGGAGTCGCCATGAGATGGAATTGACTCAGTGGCAACTAAAAACAACAGTGACAAAGACAACCAAAATAATTTTAAGTCAAGTCACATTTCTATTAAGACTAAAATTGAATTTGTGCAGCTCAACAGGTGAAAAGTTTTGTGTATGAGTTCTAAGTAGTATTTAAAAAGAAGAATTCTAAGTATTGTGGTGATACTTACAAAATGAATAACCTCTTGGATTTTTCCAGAAGCTGTTCTAAGAGTGGATTTGAGGATCTCTTTTGTATAGACTAATGGAGCCCTGGTGGTGCAGTGGTTAAGCCCTCAGCTGCTAACCGGGAAGTCAGTTCAAACCCACGAGCCGCTACACGAGAGAAAGGTGTGGCAGTCTCCTTCTATAACGATTTACCAAAACCCTATGGGGCAGTTCTCCCTGTCCTACAGCGTCACTATGAATTGGAATTGACTCAGTGGCAACAAGTTTGGTTTTTGGTTTTGGTATAGATTGAAGCCAGCTTGAAAATGAAACGACAGGGACCCTGAAGAAAGGGGAAGCAATAGGCAAGGAGGCCATCTGGGTCTGGAGTTAAGAGTGTGAGAACTGCAAGTCAGACGGGCTGGGTTCCAGTTCTCGCAAGGACAGGTGCAAACTGTGTCCCTTGGAACAACTTAGCCTCTCAAAGCCTTGATTTTCTAATCTGTAAAGTGATCCCCTTAATAGTGTCCAGATTTCATTTCTGTGGAGGCAGAATCTAAAATGGAGTTTGGGATACAACCTGTTAGGCATCAACACCTGTGAAAAGAAGGAAAGAAAGCAGGATTGGGCAGACCTGACCAAGCAACAGACCAACCCTGGCAGGGAGCTCGGGGGGAGTACAACCCATCCATGCTCTGCTCCAGTCAGCAATGGCCAGGCCTTCACACCCCACCTCACTCAGTCATTGGTATAGGCTGCCCCAGTAATGGCACGAGCTTGGGCCAGGCTGACCCTGACGGAGTGACAAAGGAGGCCTTCTATAGACTGCACTTGGCAGCAAGTCATTCAAGGGGCATCAGGGTGGCATATCTCCAAGTGCACCACAGTCCACCCCTTGAGCCATTGGATCAACAGCTCTGTGTACATTTGAAGAGCAGCTTCTCTAGGGTTCCAGGGGAACCTCCCTTCCTCAGGGGAAACCCAGAAGAATGAGGTCAGTGGGATAAAGTACAGCCCCCACTGCTGCAGTTGCTCTCAGGACTGTAATATCAATCAATACTCATCATCTCTCGACTCTACTCTCCATTCTAGATTCCTCTCACCCTCAGCTACCCCTCTGCTGGCCTCATGGCTTACCTAGTGTTGTGATCCAAATCTTCATCCCCAAAGGGCCTGAGCCTCAGGTCACTATGCCCTTCTCAGTGTTACCTATACTCGTCCAGCTGGGCAGGGGGCTTTCAAGACAGGACCAAATGGAGGATCTAGCTTTCCATGACATATTCCTCTCTGACCTGTGTGTGGTGGCAGCCGCAGCTCATCCTGACACTCAGGGTCAGTTACCCAGGCCAAGACTGACTGAACACAAGCAGCCCAAAGTGTCCAGACAGCATTCCTAGCTCATGATTCAGTGGGACTTCCACTGTGCCCTTGGTGAAAACATGTCCTTATGCAGACCAGAATCTCCAACCCTGCAGAGCTCTTCATTGCAGAGACAAGAAACACAATGCCCCCCACCCAGTGGGTCACTGGGAGTGATGGCAAGTGGAGCCACTACTGCTTCCACAGCTTGGTTCCCAGACCCACCTATTCGTCCTACTGGAGACAAAGCACCATATAAAAGGTCTTTGATTCAATACATGTACTGTGACCTGGAGGGTGGCACTCATCCTCATAGATTGTTGCCTCAGAGCTAATGACTAAGCTGTGCCTTCAGCAGCCCATTCCAGCACTCTAACAGACTGGCAACTTCTGAGTGGTGTGATATATAGTACAACCAGTGGATCCCAAGATCGCAGGCCTTCTCCTGCTCATCCTTCACGTAAAGTAGTCCCCCAGTCCGATGCTACGTTGCATTGAATACCATGCCTGTGAATTAGCATCCTCTAAGCCCTCAGACAGTGGTACTGGCTGAGGGCCCAGAGACAGGAAATGTAAACCCATACCCAGAATACGTGTCTGTTCCTTGAACTGCTATCCTTCCCAAGATGGAAGGGACCAGATGTAGTCAACTTGCCACCAAGTGCCAGCTGTCTCCTTGAGGAACAGTGCCATATTTGGGGCTCTCATAATGTTGTTGTCTGAAGCTGGTGGTTTAGACATTCAATGGTGGCAATAGCTAGATCAGCTGTGGTAAGTGGGAGTCCATGCTTTTGGGCCCAGGAGTAGTCACCATGCCTTCCACCATGGCAACTTCATTCATGGGCTCATTATGTAAGCTCTAGGGTAGCTGATAATAGAGGCTGGATAATGTCAACTGGCTGGGCCATTCTCTCTGCTTGGTTGTTTAGAGCTTTTCCATGGATACTGTCTGGTGGGTGTTAGCATGCGATACAAAGATTGTCACATTTCATGCCCGTTCCAGATGTCCATTCACATGTGTCTATGGTCTTCCAATCTTTTTTCTTTTAGACCCCTGGCGAGACCCCAGCTTCCCAGGCCATTCATCACTTCCAATGATTCTCATTATTTTGTAACCATGGACCACTCCTCTTTCCTTATAAAGTGGGTGACCAGGTACACTGCCCAAATTTCTACCCATTGGGAAGGTTTTCCTCACTACTCTCTGTTGAGATCACCAAGACCTGCCAATCTTGGGTTCACCAGCCCCTGTGAATCAAGAGAAGCCTCTATCCTGACCCACGGACCTGGGACGGTCCAGCCTGTGCAACTGCCTGAGCCATTTCCTTGATATCAGTCTTTCTCTATATGTATATCTATAAACTTAACTGGTTTTGCTTCTCTAAAGACATGGCCATATGTGTAAGCAGAGGGAGGACTATACAACAGTGGTGGTGCTTGTGCCTGCTACTGCTGCTCATGCTCAATCCTGTGTGTTCCAGTTGCGTGTTATGATGAGTTGTCACTGGGCCTGCTCAGGCCTGTGATTTAAAGGGTTTGCCTAGCTCATGCTGGACACATCCATCTGCATGGTCATTTGGTGTTTCATGGTTGTTCTGTGTCTACTAGGGTCCAGTAGCATGCCAGGAGTAGTTTCTCAAAAGATATATATGATTCCATGTGCAGGTGAAATGACCTTGCTCCAGAATTCCAGGGGCAGCTTTGTGATCCTCCCATTGAAGTTTGCCACAAGTTCCACACAACATCTTTTCCCACCACTGATGCCTCCGGTACCTTCTGCAAAGATTTTTCTACTCTGGGCACTTTCAAAGTTGGTAAGTAGCCTTTTACATTACTCAGTAATGGAGCTGGAGCAGGATTCCCAGGTGTGGAATATGCTGCTTCTAGAACCTAAAGGGGTCCAACAGGCATTGTTATTTTTTCTGTATGGTAGGAAGGGAAAGAAGTACTTTAAAGATGATGTTCTGGCACATCCCTGACCACTGGACCCTTACAAATTTTACAAATGTGACCACCACTCAGTCTACCATATTTCCTGAAGTCCCTGCAGAAGCTCTACTTTCCGTGGTAGGGCTGGCTTTTTTCAGGGAAAATCCAGAAATTCTTGTCATTCCCAAGAAGTTTCATTCCTCCATGCCAATGGTTCTCAAACTCTAGGGTACATAAGTGAATGCTTGCTGAAATGTGGATTCTCGGACCCCACCCACAAAGATTCTGATTCCAAATATCTATGTGGGGCCCAGAAATCTATTTTTTTTAAAGCACCCTCTGGTGCTTCTGACAGACATGGAGAAGCTCTGCTTTATGCCTTTAAATGTATTGTTCAGTCTTTTTGTAATTCCTTCCTCTCTTCTCCACCTGGCAAACTCCTACTCATTCTTTAGGACTCAGTGCCAATAAATGTCTCTTCTTGTGTAAAGCCTTTCCCAACCCTCTCCAGGCTGGATTTAGTCCATTATGATGCTATAGCAATTTTTCATGCCTCTTTCAATTTCCATAGTTATTTATGTAAAGGCTTGTCTTCCCACAAGGCTGTAAGCTCCTTATGCGCATGTCTTAGTCATCTAGTGCTGCCATAACAGAAATACCACAAGTGGATGGTTTTAACGAAGAGAAATTTATTTCCTCACAGTCAAAGTAGGCTAAAAGTCCAAATTCAGGGCATCATCTCCAG